>NW_022196915.1:101373673-101450481 GCF_008632895.1 Mastomys coucha
TGTTGGTTTTTTGTTTTTTGGATTTTGGGGGTTTTTTGGAGGGGAAATTGGGAAAGGAGATATCGTATGACATGTAAATAAAAAATATCTAATAAAAAAAGAAAACATCTAATAAAAAGAATAAAATAATAAAAAAAGAATTCCTGATGCAAATGAAGAAGGATAAAGGTGAGACACAGGCATACAAACATTTGCCAGTTCCTCTAATTGGTTGTCATCTATCAACTGTTCTGATACTTAAGCTTCCAATATTGATGTGTTATTTCTAATTGGTATCTAATGAATTCATAAAGTATTTTCACACTATTGTTATCCCCAAAGATTAGTGATTATGGTGGCTTCATGGACCTCATTGAGAACCTCGATTCTCCCCTGTGCTATCCTTGAGTTCCTCTGTGACCTGGAAGCATCTATTGTTTTGTAAGAAATCATACTTAAGTACACATAATTTTAATGTCTTCAAATTTTAGTAAGATCAATCTGTTTTACTCTTACTTTACAAAAAATTCTACCTGAAAAGGAAGCTTTGGGTTTTGTCTATTTGTTTTCTAGAGCTTCAGCACCATTCAATTGACAAGTAATTCTATCTGCCAATAAAGGACTAGTGATTAATTACCCCTAAATCATAGAGAGGTCACATTACAAATGAGGCAGCATGTAATTGATAAAATATGGTTTATCAAACAGTTATTAACTTTAAGAAATGTATGAATTTTTATCCTCATAATTTTTTAAGGGAATGGTGGGATCTTTCTGTGTAAGTGGAATGATGGCGGCAATTTTCTGTTTCTCTGGTTGCCTAGAGAACCTACCTCAGCCTTCTAAATGCTCAGGAGAAACAGTCCTGATTCATCATCACTGACACTTAAGATTCTTTCTTCTTCAAAACAAGGTAGCCATTTTTATAGAAATATCAGAAAATAAATCTGTAGGAAGACCATTCATTTCATATCTCAATAAAAAGTATTTACATGCATGGTTATGAACCTATAGATGACCTCAAGCTCACTTGGTTCTGAAATCAGCCAACTGGGAAATGGAAAACATTTTTTAAAGTGGCAATGAATATCTATAAAAACTGATGGCTAGAATCACATTTGATGCTGGGAAACCAGTTGGCTCCCCCTTGAAATGTAAAACAAGGCAAGAAAACTTCATTACAACTCATCACTCTACCAAAGTCGCCAATGCAATATGACAAGAAAAGTAAATACACACACACACACACACACACACACACACACACATGCACACAACATACACACACATGCACACACACACACACATGCACACACACACACACACACTGTCTTTCCTAATATTTCATTGACTGCATGGAGAATCCAAAAATTGACAAGAAGCATATTCTAGAATTAATATGTTGGAAACAAAGAAACAAAGATTTGAGTTAAAACATATGTAAGAAGTGACTAGTTTCTTATACTGTCAATGAACAATTTTAATTTTAAAGTAACTACCACAATATAATTTATACAATCAGGAATGCAGATGAAATAGTTATAAACATGACAAAATACACAGAATCAACATGAAAAAAAGCTGCAAAATTAAAGATAATCAGAGATGACATCAATAAAATAAATAAGAACTCATTTCTGCATTTTTTGCATGATATTTTCTCCTTTTTTAATAAACCTGTTTAAATTTATAGTCTATTAAAATGAAAAAGAATATGATAGGCAATAACATTTTTAGAGGTTAGCCAAGGACAAAAAACTGATATTCTGAAATAGTTTCTAGATGGCAAAACTTATCTTCCTTAAATTTTTGTTTTACATTGAAACTAAATATTATTTCATAAAATATTCATTTACAGTACATACATTGCTACACTAATTTAAAATTTTCAGCAATGCAGCAAATAGCTTTATATCTCTACATACAAGTTTGAGATATTTTACAATACCACATATTGTTTTTATTAACTCATAAGGAGATTGTGTCTTTGTTAAGTTTTAGTATGTAATTTTTTGCTATACTGTGTAGTAAATGATAACCATTAAATCTAGTAAACAATCATTTTTAAGCATATGAAGGTATGTATGCCTTTACTTCCAATTTTAAAAAGCAAAATAGTAATAGGAAATATACCATTCATTACTTATAGATTGGACATAAATTGAAATTATATTTGCATTTTGAAATGTTAGTGTGAAATTCATGTTATCATATAAATAATGATACATATTTTATTATATTTTATCAGTGAAAATAGAAAATAATTTTACTATTAAGAGGAATTTGAAAATTTCTATCAATGATATGGATGTATAGATCCTAAAGTAACCAGAAAGAAGGAAGGAATTGATAACATTATATGTGACATGTTAGGTCATCTGAAAACACAGTCCAAAAAAATTTTTAAATGTCATTGGGAGATGGGAGGGTTAGAGGGAGGGGCAACAGTATGAAGTATGAAGTACGAAGATACAGAACATATACTTTCTTTTTTTTTTTCTTTTTTTTCTTTTTTTTTTTTTTTTTTTTTTTTTTTTTTTTTTTTTTTTTTTTTTTTTTTGGTTTTTCGAGACAGAGGTGTCTCTGTATAGCCCTGGCTGTCCTGGAGCTCACTTTGTAGACCAGGCTGGCCTCGAACTCAGAAATCTGCCTGCCCCTGCCTTCCAAGTACTAGGATTAAAGGCGTGAGCCACCACCGCTGGGCAGAACATATATTTTCAATAGAAAAGCAAATCATAATAAAGTTATCTCTCAATGATGATATTCAGTAATTTTAGGACATATTGTCTAATAAGATGCATCAAGAGAGAACAATGCAAGTTTCAGGCAGTTTATTGAAAAAGTGAAGACAAAACAACACACAGGTTGTTCCTTGGCTTCCACTGAAGTTACAACATAAAAGAAAACTCTGCAAGTTGAAATGTGGCTTGTACACTCATTCATCTGAATATGCTGACATAGCTGCACCACATGCTGGGGGGGGGGTCATTGGCAGTCTCTCTCACCAATTATGGACTGAAAATGAATGCGCTTTGCTGCCTCCGTCCAATACTGCTAGCCCAGGGAAGACCAAGTTCAAATGGACAAGTGTCCTTTCTGATCAATAAAACTGCTTTTGCATCATCATGAAAAAAAAATGCAAGTTACAACCTAATGTGAAAATGACTTATTATAATACCTGCAGTAACAAATATAGAAAAAAATCCTAACAGGCATTCCCCAAATAATTTTTAAAAAGCTGTACATACCATATGGATAACAGTGAGATATGTATGAGAAATACAAAGGTTATGAGTTGGTCTTTATTAGTTTCATAACAGTTGCTGTGATAAAACACCTTAGCAAAAGCAACCTTAAGGGCAAAATGGTTGTTCAGGCTATAATTCCAGGTTACTATACACGACCACGGTGTGATCAAGGCAGGAACTTGAAGTATCTTGTCACATCTATAGGCAAAATCAGTGAAAAATAAACACTTAAATTAATTCTTGCTCAGATGTATTCTCTCACTCATATAGTTCAGGGCCCAGCTCAGAAAACAGTGTAGCCAACATTCAGAGTGGGTCCTTTCACATGAACAAACATAACTAAAGTCTATCACAGACATACCAAGGCCAACCTCACCAAGGATGTCCCTCACTGTGACTCCCTTTGTAGGTACTTCTACATTGTGTCAGTTAGACAATTAAGAGTCACCACCACTGAAGAGAGAAATTGAAAAAGACCTCAAAAGATGGAAAGATCCCCTATGCTCATGGATCAGTAGGATTAACATAGTAAAAACCAGCATCTTACCAAAAGCAATCTACACATTCAATGCAATTAATGTGTAGATTAAAATCTCAACTCAATTCTTCACAGACATGGAAAGAGCAATCCTCAACTTCATCTGGAATACCAAAATAAAAAACAAAAAACAAACAAACAAAAAACAAAACAAGAAACAAAAAACAGGATAGCAAAAACCATTCCCAACTTCTGGGGGAATCACAATCCCTGATGTACTACAGAGCAATAGTGGTAAAAACTGCATGGTATTGGTACAGAGACAGACAGGTAGATCAATGGAATAGAACTGAAGACCCAGAAATAAACTCACACACCTATGGACACTTGATTTTTGACAAAGAAGCCAGAACCATACAGTGGAAAAAGGAAAACATCTTCAACAAATGGTGCTGGTTTAACTGGCAGTCTGCATGTAGAAGAATGCAAGTGGATCCATATTTATCACTTTGTAAAAGCTCAAGTCCAAGTGGGACGAAGACCTCCATATAAAACCAGATATACTGAATCTAATAGAAGAGAAAGTGGGAAATAGCCTTCACTACCCCTACATACAAAAGAGGGCTAATATGAAAAAATATACAAAGAACTCAAGAAGGTAGACTCCAGAAAACCAAATAACTCAATTGAAAATAGGTACAGACCTGAACAGGGAACTCTCAAACAAAATGATCTCAAACAGCCAAGAAGCAGTGAAAGAATGTCCATTAGTCATCAGGGAAACGCCAATCAAGACAACCCTGAGAGTCCACCTCACACCAATCAGAATGGCTAAGATCTGATGACGAAAGCAACAGTACATGCTAACAAGGATGTGGAGAACATTTCCTCCATTGCTGGCAAGGGTGAAAACAGAACAACCACTCTGGAAATGAATATGGTGGTTCCTCTGAAAATTGGTGATAGTTGTCCTGAAGATCCAGCTATACCACTCCTGGGGATATACCCAAAAGATGCTCCATCATATCACAAGAACATGTGCTCCACTATGTTTATAAGCAGCCTCATTTATAATAGCCAGAAGGTGGAACCAACCCAGATGTTCCCCAGATGAAAACTGGATACAGAAAACATGGTTAATTTACACAATGGAATACTATCCAGCTATTATAAATTACGACATCATGAATTTTGCAGACAACTGGATGGAACTAGAAAATATCATCCTGCATAAGGTAACCCAGACACAAAAGGAAATGCATGGTATGTACTCACTGATAAGTGAATATTAGTCAAAAAATTAGGAATATCCATGATACAACTCACAGACTATAGGAAGCTTAACAAGAAGGAAGGCCCAAGTATGGATACGTCAATTAGAAGGAGAATAAAATAATCATGTCAGGCAGAGAGAGGGAGAGACCTGGGTGGGACAGGGGAGGGGGAAGGAAAAAGGTGAGCTGAATCAGGTATGGGGACATACAGGAGAGAAGCCCAGAGGGCCAGAAGAATGAATATAAATATGCAGCAGTGTGGGAGGCAGGAGGAACCTCTAGAGAGTTCCACATGCCAGGGATGTGAGAGGCTCCCAGGACCCAATGGAAATGGCCTTTTTCAAAATGCCCAACAAACTCCACTAGATAGACATGGCCTCCATTTCAGGCATGGGGCCACCTGTGCATCTTCAAAATTTTTGACCCAGAATTGTTCCTATCTACAGGAAATGGATGAACAAAAATGGAAGAGAGACTGAAGGAGAGACCATCTAGAGACTGGCCCAACTTGGGATCCATCCCATGGACAGGCATCAAACCTCAACACTCTTACTAATGACCTATTGTGCTTGCAGACAGGAGCCTAGCATGGTTGTCCTCTGAGAGCCTCTACCAGCAGCTGACTGAGACAGATGCAGATACTTACAGCCAACCATTGGACTGAAGTCAGGCATCCCTTTGGATGAGTTAGGGGAAGGACTAAAGAACAAGGAATGTGTGAGGGACTGGCTTGATAGTCCTCTGTAGTCTTGTTTAAGGTATTCTATGTGAGATTGTCTGAGGAACTCCTGGACGTTCTGGAGTATAGGCCTGAGCCCCTCCTCTAAAACAGGCACAAACCCTCTCTCCCCATTTCTGGGAATTTAGAAGTTCCAAGGTAGGAATTTACCTCTTAAAGACAATATGTCTATAAATATATGGTGGGCCACAGAGAAAGTTAATTGACTGAATGCAGGAACAATGGGATAGGAGGCCAATAATCAGCCTTCATAGAAATAAGGAAATCCAAGTAAGCCCATCACAGTAAAACGCTCTGCTTCTCTATCCCTGAAATAAAAAGATCAAATGAGATCTCTAAGGTTTGACTAAAATAAAAGGGAGAGATAGCACAGTGGCTCAGTGGTTAGCTAAGAGCACCTCTGGCTGCTCTTGTAGAGGAAAGTGAGAGAGCACAGTGGCTCAGTGGTTAGCTAAGAGCACCTCTGGCTGCTCTTGTAGAGGATGCAGAACTCCCAGAAACCACATGGACATTCACAACCATATGGAACCCCAATGTTAACCCCTTTTTCCGACTTCCACAGGTATCAGGCACACTCACAATGCACATATATACATGCAGGCAAGTACTCATATGCATTAGATAAAAAGTAATTATTAAAATGATCTATAAATAGTCAATATTATTTGTTTCACATGACATAAAGCATTCATTACATTAAGCCATCTAAGGAGGTTCTCAGAGATGCTTTAGCATTGACTGGTTTGTTTCTATTTTTTTTTTCTTATTTGGTTTTGCTTTGTTTTATTAGGATTTTATCCTCAAATAACTCACTTTACAATAATGGAAGAAATGTCATTTTTCTCAACATAAAAATATGCACTATTATTTCATCTTAAATTACTTGTAAGTTGACTGACAAAGCAGAGAGCAATGTCACAACAATTTCTCTCTGCCAGTTAAATTCAGACAGCTTTTCTTTTTTCTTTTGATGTACACACAGAGTGAAGAAATGTCTCTGCCCCACACTTTCTGCAAATAACCATTTTGAAGTTGCTAAAGGAATATTGGTGGGAAGCAATCCTCAAAGATTGCTCATTTTTCCCACACCTCTTTCTCCATCAACACGGTTCCTGTTTGGCTTCCCTCAAACCATTTGTACTGTTGCATTTCTGACATTTGGCAAGAGCGACATTCCACATTAAAGCAACATGACTAGAGCAACTTTCCATTTTCCCTGAGATCTTCACAGAAAGAGGAGAAATAATTAACCAGGTCAATCTGACGTGAGCATAACAGCATCTTTTGATGCCATCAAAGTTGCTGGCTCAAGCAGGCCTTCACACTTCTATGCTCTGCAGAAAAACAAAACCAAGTAAACAAACAAACAAAAAAGGTTATTTTCAAGAAAAATATACATACTTTCCTTAATATTGGTATTTTATATTTTTCAGGTCATCTTTGTATACAAATCAACTAACCCTGCCCCTGTGATGAAACCTTCCTGCTGTCAATGCCAGAATAACCTCATCACTTCTGCTATTTTCAAACCTGTCTGATGATGCTCATTAATCTACTTGTGACAGCTATCATTTTAAGTGCAACAGGGCAGTAGGTGGTTCTGATTTTAGAAACAGAAATAGTAAAGATAATTAATTCCCTGTACCAATGAACAATTCAGTACACTTTTTCTTAAAACTTAACACCCTCTCTTCTAAGGAAACAAAAACTCAAGACACAAAAAACTAGGTAAACCCTCAGGAGCACCTGAGGTGCAGCACCAATAAATCAGGCTCTGCTACTAAAACAGGATGCTTGTTTGAGAGTTAAGAGATTTCTGGGTGAAATTGCTTGCCTTTGTTCTATGCTCATTGAAAGAGAAGCATCACATATGTATTTGCAAGGGTCAGTGGCAGTAAAGGGAGAGAAGTATCCATCTGAATATGAAAACCCTCAGTTCGAGGTCAAGAATGGCATAGGGCTCACACAAAGCATTCGTGGGCTCACCACTGCTCTGCTGCAAGTCAAGTCCCTCAGAGCAAGGCTGTGGCGAGAAAGTCAGGAAAGCCAAACCTATATACAGACAAGCAGCTCGGTGTTTAGAGGAGATGCAGACACAATGAGGTGTGTCAAATCAGACAAGCTGGGTACAGAAACCAGAGAGATCTTCCATCTGCAGCTTACCGCTGGAATACTGGATCTAATTCAGAATGATGTAGATGGTAACATGAAAGATAATAAAGAGAAGGAAGATGAGAGAAACAGAAGAACTTCAAATCTTGACAAAATAGACGTAGACAGCGTGTCTGATAGGCACACAGGTGAGTGAGGTAATGAGTCACATGCCTAGACTCTTCAGAAAATAACACAGCCTTGAGTGGAGTTCAGAGTGAGTTAGTTAGTCTTGCAGACTAGAGAGTCGATCTCCAAGTTAGTCATTCCCTTCTTGTGAAGACCTAGGGCAAAACCTTAGTTATACCTAGTTATCTACAAATTAAATGAACAGATCAATGCAGGAGTTTGGATTTTTGGATCTCAGGAGAGTCCATTGTTATTGGAAGAGAAAAGGGTTGGAGTGGTGGCAGCTGAAGTCATATGTCTAATTACAGCGTAAACACACAGCACCTGTGAATAGCACAGGGCAGCCAGAACTCTCCAGTTACACCACGAGTGACCATGTACATTCTGCACCATGACCTGTGTCCGTTTCTGGTTTTGTTTTTGTTTTTCAATAAACCCTGTAGGTTTTTAAATGGGTTTCCTTGAAGCATGTTGATTTTATATTAGAAAAGCAATTCTCATTATAGCAAAACAACTCATGAAAACACAAATCTTAAAAAGATTTGTATTTTCACAATTTTTATGGCATAGATATTCACTTTGACTCATAACTTTAAGCTTTCATACAAACACTAAACAACAAAAAGACAAACTAAAAGAATACAAGTGGCAGACCAGAATCAAACTGACAGCTAGATCCATTAAGGAGAAACAAAGTAACCTTTATGAGAAGCAGTCAATGTCTGTTCCCTGGATGCTGCTTCTCCTTATATAGACTGGTTGTTTGTCAATAATATACTCTGATCATCAAAACAACTGAGAGAACTCAGTTTCTCCATTTTACTGATAAAAATTAGAGCTGTAGGCAGTGAACAGACAGTGATGTGTGGAAAGCTAGCCCCATGACCAACCTGCAAAGCCGCTATACCTCAATCTGTGCAGGTAATACTGTCCTATGGGACAGGATTGTGGCATGCTGGAACAACTGAGATTCTTAGCCTTGAATTCACAATTCTGAATACACTGGGCTAAAACCTCTAGTCATCCTTTATTTGGGTCTTATTACATTGAAGGAAAATACAAACAAACTTGTTACTTAAAGGAAAAACACGATAAAAGTAAAAAACAGATGTGAAAGTTTTGATGTGTTGAGCTTGGAAAAATAGGAAAAGGGTGTGATTATGTATGTGCTGCCTTTATTCCCACAAATAACTGTGTAGACAAAACACCTGTTCAGATGCAGCTCTATCCACGTTTGAAATACCACGCAGGTCTCCTCTCTCTCTCTCTCTCTCTCTCTCTCTCTCTCTCTCTCTCTCTCTCTCTCTCTCTCTCCCTCCCTCCCTCCCTCCCTCCTTCCCTCTCTCTCTCTGGTTCACTCACTCACTTACCCACACAGACAACAGAGTAACTGTTTCCCTCAACAGCCAGCTTACTAGAAAGAACCCATGTATAGGGAAGTTTGTAACCAGCAGTTAAAGCACATGCTCTGCCATGGGCTGCATTAGTCTAATAAGAAAGTCTTCTCAAATTGTTGTTGAATCTCTGACTAATGTTTGTCATTCTGATTTAGTCAGGATGGGTCTCGATGTTGTCTGGGCAATGTGTTCTATGTGTTAGCAGTGTACCTTCTGAGAAGCCAAGAATCCAGAGCATGAGCACTCAACCAAAAGCCTGAAAGTGGCTTCCACACAGGAGTTGGAGGCATCTTATTTACATTCTGCTCAAGCAAGAAGACAGCAGCAACACAAGAACTGCAGTGGAGATGGTTCACTCCAAGGCATCTCTATTCTGGGTTACTGCCTGCTGCAGACAGTATTGGCCCTAGCCTGATTCGTTCTGCTCAGAATCAGGGAAAGGAATGAAGGGGAAGGCTATAGATAATTGCCTTTATTTCAACTCATTCAAGAGATGAAATTCAGGGCAACTAATATAAGGCACATGCATCAAAAAAGGGATCATTTCCTTGTGATAAAACAAGAGAAAAAAATCTGCCTGTCTGCAAATCAGACTCAAGTATGAAGGAAGTCCAAAAGACGGGCAAAACTCATCTTTTTCATTAAATCATTTCTAAAATATCTGAAACGCGATGGCTTTCCAGGACAAAACAGAGCCACAGAGACCACCTTTATTTATTCTCACCATAAGTTAGGCCTTTCTGGCTGTCATTCAGCAGGAAATCAAAGAATGGATTCAACGAGAAAGGCCAAGTGTTTAAGCAGCCCAGCGTGGATCTCAGTGTGATTTAGATGTTAACGCTGTGGAAGTTACTTTTCCTTGATTCAAATAAAATAAAAAAAAAATTTAAAAAGGAAGATAGGCTTTCCAAAATCTAATAGCTGTCAATATAATTCTGTGTCAAGTGTGTAATTATAAATGCATCAAAGGATTTGAAGATGTAGGAAGAAAATCACATCCTATGAAAGGGACTCTTGGATTGGAGAAAGTCCAATAGATAACTCTTGCTCGATGAGGACAGTAAACAGCATTAAGATAGGATAAATTCAGCTATAGTGTTATCTAACACATACCATGCAAATAAGAGAAGGCAAAATCACCATCTTTTAAAAGGCTTAATCTTAAGATAGCTGTTTTAGTAAGACTTTATATAACTCAAATCGAATTACACAGACTGGAAGGTTCCAGATCAAATCCTTACGTAAAGTTCACAATAAAAGGTACACCTTCTAGAAATCCCTAAAGGGATAAAGCTACACTTGTGTAGTGTTCCATGACTCTTACCATGGAAACTTACACCTTACACTCTTAGATCCCATTGGTTTTTGTTTCTCTCTCTCTCTCTCTCTCTCTCTCTCTCTCTCTCTCTCTCTCTCTCTCTCTCTCTCTCTCTCTCTCTCTCTCTCTCTCTCTCTCTCCCAACCAGGTATCTGAATATGCTCATTACAGAAGCAGGTAGAGAAGTTTTTCTTTTATTTTTAATTATTTTCTTTATTTACATTTCAAATGATATCTCCTTTCCTGGTTTCCTCTCAGAAAAAACAAACAAACAAATAAACAAACCCTGTTCCCTCCCGCCTCCTCACCAAACCACCCTCTCCTGTTTCCTGGTCTTGGCATTTCCCTACACTGGGGCAATAGAATCTTCACAGGACCAAGTACCTCTCCTCCCATTGATGACCGACCAGACCATCCTCTGCTACATATGCAGCTGGAGCCATGAGTCCCACCATGTGTACTCTGAGAGTACTACTTAGTTCATATTGTTGTTCTGTTTTTGGTTTTGTTTTGTTTTTTTTGTTTTTGTTTTTTTTTTTGGTGTTTTTAGAGACAGGATTTCGCTGTAGAGCCCTGGCTGTCCCAGAATTCACTCTGTAGACCAGGCTGGCCTCAAACTCAGAAATCCACCTGCCTCTGCCTCCCAAGTGCTGGGATTAAAGGCGTGCGCCACCACCGCCTGGCTATATGGTTGTTCTGGTAGACAAGTTTTTCTTCTGAGGAACAGTTAATTTCAAAAAACACAGTGTCTGAAAAGATGAATTCTAAAATTACCCAGAACTCAGGTGAGTTAGATATCTGGCATGATATTAGGGGTTATTTTCTTATATACAGACTCACCACCAGTTAAACATGATTTATCAATATTTTTATTATAAAAGTGAAGACACACACACACTGAGGTCTGTGGGCCCTGTCTTGATCTTACTCTGAATTTACTATGTGGCAGTGAGTTTGGTGATCGTGACACAGCAGGATGAGAAAACCTCTAAGGTCTCCACTGTTTCTGAGTTTTCAACATTTGCGTCTCCTTCTAAATGGTTCTGTGAGTATTCCCTATCCAGAAATTCAGTGAGAGACAGTGTAGATGCCAGTTCTACAAAGCACAGAAATGATTCAGTTTTATGATGAATCTTGTGTTTGAACACTTATTATTTCAATTAATCCCAACAAGTATGTGGGAAACTAAGGATGGTTTACAAGCCCATCCAAGCATGGAATGACAGCCCGGAATACACTTTGAATATAAGTACTACCATAGTCTTTGTGATTGCCCAGCTCGGCATACATTAATATTCCACTGAAAAGGGGAAAATATGGTGATTGCTACTTTTGTTATTTAACTTTCTGTCAAAGGAGAAGGTCAAGTGTGACATTTGTTTGAAGTTTCAAGTTCCTTTAAGATAATTCCTTGAATCAGCAGCGCCCTTGGTGGAATCTCACACAAGAAATTTCAATAAATGCTAATAGAATAAATAATTCATTAGAACTACAAGATAAATTAAGGACTTAAAAGATACCTAAAGATAAATGAGTTCTTCAATGGCATATTCCTTTAATTTAATCTCTGATGAAATCATACAATGTGAGTATTCAATTATTATTGAATTTTTTCAAGATTTACACCTCAATGGAGAAAATAACTTTATAGAATATTATTTAATTATTTTTATATTTTGAGAGAGTTTTTCTACATGACTCAAGTCATCCTCCTTCCACAACTATCTTAGTTTTACATATATAGCTCTACAGGTATTCTCTACACATCTTCTACAGGCATACTTTATCAACTCCTGCAGCAAGATTATACAACAGAAAATTTCAAACATTACACATTACAATATTTAAATGGCATGAGTGTTTGGCCTACATGTCTGTATATAAGCAGCTTGTGTGTCTAGTGACTGGAAAGGTCAGGAGAGCATCCAGCTCCCTGGAACTGGAGCTATATGTGACTATCAGCTGCTCTGTGGTCGGGTCCTCTGCATGAGCAACCTTACCTGCTGAGCCAGTTCTCCAATTCCCCAGCACCCGTTTTCTGTTTTATAATACTTAAGATTGTCACTAATTAAGAAAAAGACTTTAAAGTAATATACAGAAAGTGAATTCTGATCTACATATTTAAAAATTCAAGTATCTGTTTTAAGCTGTTTTCACATTATGTTGCAAAACTAAAGTACACCTGCTTGGCAGCGTTGCTCAGAGAAAGCTCAGCTACACAATACCTCTTCCCACTTGGACTCACTGCATCTTCATCTTCTCCTGCCATTATATACCTGACTCACAGTTCAGGTTATCCTCAAATTACTGTTGTTCAAGAAAACAGAGATACTAAGAAACGTATTACAGTGTAAAGAGTATTTGCAACAAGTTATAAGGAAAATGATTTCTATGAAATATCACTAAAATAGAATTTTAAAGCAATATTAAGAGAGATAAATTGATGTGCAACCTTTAAGATTTAAAAATAGCCTTGAAGAAATTAAAACAAGTCGTAGAAGCAACATTTAAGGGAATCTTCCAAAATTATAATGAAAAAACTCTAAAAGGGGAAAAAGAAAGAAATCCTGAGTTAAGACTGCCAGACGTGCTTTGGAAAAGCAGAACAGAAACAAGACTCTTGGTTCAAGACAAAGAAAAGGGAAAAGACTAATAGATGTGCAAAACCATACCTCAAGTGAGTCCACTCCAAGACAGAAAATTGTGAAATTCCAGATAAACAAGAAACTCTTGCACACTCCCAGAAAAAAAATGAATGTGTTTGTGTGTCTTCAAGAGAAATGAATGAGTAAAAACTAACACTAGTCCTCCAAGCATCTCACCAGTAGCAGGGAAGGCTACAGGAGGATTAATACCAGACAAAATGAATGAGGAAAGTATCAAGCTAAATCTTTCTTCAACAGTCTATTAACCAAAATCAAGATCACACTCTTAAAAGCCTTCTGAATAGATGTTATCAGGAACTGTAACAATGATACAATCTTTCTCAGAGTTATATGAGAGTGTAGAGAAAGTAAACAATGGGGAAATCCCAAGGGAACACACCCTATCCTCACAGTACATAGAACAAAGGCTGCCTTAAGAAACACCACAGCATCCTTGTAAATGAACTGGAGCCACAGCATGGTAGCTCCCTTTTAGCCTGACTGGAATCTTCATGATAGTTATCGGCATAGAGAGATGTTGACCAGATAAACCCTGATTCAAGCTTAAATATGTCAAAATCATATTTAGGGTATTATCTGGGAATGTAATTGGGCAGTGAGTTCATTCGTTGATTTATTTACATTCATTATTGAGGCAGGTTCTCATTCTGTAGCTCAGGCTACACTGGCACATTTATTTCCTGGCCTCAAGTGTAGGAAGTACAAGAACACACCAGAATATAAAGTTTAGATTAATGTAAAGCTCACAGGATACAATGTTTTCTAAATCTAGACAATTATTTACCCTGGAAGAAATAAAAATTGTTTAATGGAGTAAAAACAATGACATCCTTAGATACAAGCAATAGATGTAAATAGAAAATTTATCCCTCCCAAATTAAGATACGATGTTACTAGAATGGGAGTTGGAAGGTTAGTGACATTTGACCTGAGTCAGCTTCTACAGCTTATGGTTAGGTACAGCCTGCTTCAAACAGGGAGCAAAGACTAGAGCAGAAAGTATTATAATATTCAAAGATAAGGAGATGCAACTAAACCTAACAGGGTTTTGAAGAGTTGAAAAACAGCCGCTATCTCTGAGAGGAAAGGAAGTGAGGCTGAGAGTAATGTGACCATGTGCATGGGTATGTGTAGCCGGAAATCTAAACATCACCAAAAGAGAAATAAGGAGTAACTATACTAATAAAGCTGTTCTAAGGAACATACACAGACATAGATTTTAGGAGGGTTGCCTGTATGTATATTACATTACACTAGATTCTATGCTCCTGAGACTTGATATCTCCTCTCTGTCTGATAAAATATGAAATATAGTAATGACTTAACCATCAAGGAATCAATTTTCAAATAACTAAAATATGAATGTGATCACCCGTTGATGTCTTTTTTTGATAATTTTCTTTTTTATATTTTTTAAAGTTAATTATTATTTTTTATTTTTTTACACTTCAGATTTTATTTCTCAGTCCCCCAGTCTACCCTCCAACTGTTCCATTTCCCATACCTCCTCTCCAAACCCCTGTCTCCATGAGAATGTCACCACCCCTCAACCCCCACCCACTTGACCTCTAAACTCCCTGGGGCCTCTAGTCTCTTGAGGGTCAGGTGCATCATCTCTGGTTGAACACAGATCCATCAGACCTCTGCTGTATATGTTTTGGGGGCTTCATATCAGCTGATGTATGATGCCTGTTTGGTGGTCCAGTGTTTGAGAGATCTCGGGGGTCCAGATTAATTGAGACTTCTGGTCCTTCTACAAGTTCGCTCTTCTCCTCAGCTTCTTTCAGCCTTTCCCTAATTCAACCACTGGGGTCAGCAGCTTCTGTCCATTGGTTGGGTGGAAATATCTGTATCTGACTCTTTCGGCAGCTTGTGAGGTCTTCCTGAGTGCGGTCATACTAGGTCTCTTTTTGTGAGCGCTCCATAGCCTTAGCAATAGTAAGCCTTGGGACCTCCCCTTAAGCTGGATCCCACTTTGGGCCTGTGTCTGGACCTTCTTATTCTCAGGCTCCTCTCCATTTCCATTCCTGGAGTTCTTTCAGTGAGGAACATTTATGGGTCAGAGTTTTGACTGTGTGATGACAACTCCATCCCTCATTTGATGTGACCTCATGAAACTGGGAAGAGTCTGGAAGGTAAAGGACATATTCAATAAGACAAAGCAGCAACCTACCGATTGGGAAAAAAATCTTCATGAACCCCACATCCTATAGAAGGCTAATATCTAAAATATATAAAAAACTCAAGAAGCTAACCACCAAAAACAAATAGAGAAACAAACAAACAACACAATAAAAAATAGGGTATAGAGCCAAACCACGATTCCATAACAGAGGAATCTCAAATGGCTGAGAAGCACCTAAAGAAATGTCCTAAATCTTTAGTGATCAGACGAATGCAAATTAAAATGACCCTGAGATTCCACCTTACACCAATCAGAATGGCTAAGATCAAAACCTTAGGTGACAACACATATTGGAGAGGATGTGAAGAAAGAGGACACTCCTCCATTGCTGGTGGGATTGCAAACTGGTATAACCATTCTGAAAATCAAACTGGAGGATCAGCAGAAAATTGGAAATAGATCTTTTGGGAATATATCCAAAAGATGCCCAACCATGTCGCAGGGGCATGTGTTACACTATGTTCATAGCATCCTTATTTGTAATAGCCAAACGTTGGAAACAACCAAGATGTCCCAAGACAGAAGAATGAATACAGAAAATGTGGTTCATTTACACAATGGAATACTACTCAGCTATTAAGAATGAGGACATCCTGAGTTTTGTAGGCAAATGTATGGAACTAGAAAATATCATCCTGAGTGAAGTAACTCAGACCCAAAAGAACATGCATGGTATGTACTCACCAATAAGTGGATATTAGCTAAACAAACAAACAAAAAAGTACAGAATACCCCAGATGCAGTCCACAGTACTCAAAAAGGTCAACAAGTTGAAGTGCCCAAGGCACTTTTGATGATCCCTCAGTTCTACTTGGGAGGGAGAAGAAAGCAATCACAAGTGGGGAGGGAGGGACTGGGACTTGGAAGGGAAAGTGGACAGGGGTGGGAGTGGAGAGGGGAACCTGCTCTGGTATTGAGTGAGGAAAAAGGACTGAAGCCCTGAGGGCCAGCACAAAGAATGGAAACACGCAACCTCAGGAGGTAGGAGGATGGAAGGACCCTCCAGAATGCACCATAGACCTGGGAGGTGAGAGACTCTCAGGACTCAAAGGGAAGGACAGTAGATGAAATGCCTGACAGTAGGGAGAGGGAATTTATAGAGCCCACCTCCAGCAGGAAGACAGGGCACCAGTTGATGTCTTAAAAGTACTAGAAGAGATGTTTGTCACATAAATCCTATTTGTTTTTATTCTCTGCTTTAGTTCATACAAATTATTAGATTTTTAAGGGTCTGAGAGGGGATAAAAGGTTGCTTTTTAATAGGACAGAAACCTTTAATACAGGTTTAAAGACAATTTTAGAATGGCACCTTATTACTTAATAACTGATAATTAATTGATCAGAAGGTTATTACATTATGTACGTGAAGATATAGCAAAATAAATTGTCTATGGAACAGGCACTTGAACAAGGGTGGACCATGGTCTTTGTCTTCTTCATTGAGTGCTGTTTTTCTCCAGATTTGGTGAAATCACAGAACAGAAAAGTAATGTATAAAGTTCACATTTAGAATTGCCTATACATTTTCTCTATATTTTTTATATAATTTTATATAAAATTCATGTTTCTATACAATTTTTATTTCATTTTATTTATTTTGTACATGATAAATAAAAATAAATACATTTTATTATTTATAGTGCTGTACATGCTTCCACATGCCAGAGGGCATGTACCACAGTGTACACATGTGCGGCAGTCAGAGACAGCTAAAAGCAGTCTATTGTCTTCTTCTATCATGAAAGTCATGGGATCAGAGTTAGGTCCTCAAAGGTAGGAGCAAGGACCCTTACCCCCAAGCCAGCCCTTATGTAGATATTTTCTCTCCCCTTGGTACTGTCCTTTCTCATGCTTAACTCATGTTACATGTTTATGCCTAATTTGTGTTCCTACGAAGTGGGATGGCAGCAGACCAACATCAATATTGAATTAAAAAATTATGGTTCTATACTCTTGTACAAATTATACAGATGCAAGAACACACACACCCCTCACATACACACTCACACACAGATACACATACACATGCACAAACACATACACACACACACACACACACACACACACACACACTCCTGTCTCTAATGAGATGTATGGCATAGTTACAATAAATTTGGATTTCCAAGATCAACTCTTTGGTTCAGTTCCCAGCTCCACCATCCTGTTCTCTTTCAGCTTCTCTTTCCAAGTTTTTCAGTTGAGATAATTACAGTCTTCCCTACAATTGCCATGAGCATGAAATGAGATGATGTACTAAGTTCATCATCTAGACATAGAGTAATGTCCAAAGCACAGCTGAAGCACATTACTAATAGTTTATTACTGACTTCAAGGAATAGAATTAGTCACTATATTCCTAGAACCAAAGGAGATGAGCAAGCTTTATTTAAAAAGAAAATACAGAATAAAATAGTTTGTGTTTTTTCCCTATGGATAGAGTACACTGTACAAAGCACAGCCTTAGCTATTTGTGTAATATTAAGCACTTTGGAGATACCTGGGACACAGTTCATTTATATTCTATAAATATCACAATAATTCATATATATCTGCATTCTTAGTAAACAAAAGTTTACAATAATGCTCTATTCAGCTCACTGAAATATTTTAAATATATTTTCTTTTTTTGTTTCCTAATTTTCAGGGTTAAAATGGTCAGTGTAAAATATGAGTCTTTTGTAAATACAGAAAGATATGGGAATATAAAACAGGAAACATAAAATTAGTATGCCAATTGGCATGACTAAGGGTCTTTAGGGAAGGGGCCAGTATACTCACAGAATCATTTAGTAAATCTCACTGGAAAATCAAAATAGCCTCCTAAAAACTCTATTTACCTCTGGTGTCGCTTACTGTACCTTCCTAGAGAAGTCTTTTGGATATAGTTGTAAAGACACCTGTGTGTTACACAACTATCTTCACCCCCCTATAGATAACAGATTTTTTTTGCAAAGTTTCATATCCAAAACACAGTGCCATATGACACACGGTTGATGTTGAACACAAAATGATGGATTTCTTGAGTTTTCAAGAAACAACCCAAAGTACTTGACCCCTCTTCAATGTCACCTGTGTGCCCACACTAGTCGACGTGGCTTACTCTGCTTCCACTGTTCCCTTGCCTCCCTGTGAGAATTGACTTTTCTTATGCCAATATCCAGCAACAACCATAGGTCATGTAAGCATAAAGGGTGGCATTTTCCCTTGAGAACCAAAACCTCATCATCATAGTGCTCTGGTAGAGTTTTAGAGCTATGTTTTAATGCTTCTCACAACTTGTTACATATTATCTGAGCTTCCCTACTGTTAGAAAACAGGTCCATGGAGAACAGAATCATTTCTTGTAAGTGCTTTATTTCAAAGATCAGCCATGAAGTTTACTCAAGTACCACGGGTATAAATACTGTTTAATACTGATCAAATTGATTCTATTGACCATGAAAATACTTGCACAATTCTTTTTGTCCTAAAACTAGACATTGAGATTAGTGTTCAGATTTTCTCCCATTTATGATTGAATTTCTTCGGTAAGTGCTTAGCAAGTGCAGTTGTGTGGGTGTGAAATTGACCCCACCCTACATTGGCTCATGCTTTGGATCACTTTGCCCCATGCTGAGGATGCTATCTGGGGAGGCTGTGACACTTTCAAGATGTGGAAGCTAGCAGAAAGAGTTGGAAGAGTGTCTTAAGAGCTCCAGGCACAGGCCACTCTGCTTCCTCTCAACCCTTCCCGATTGCTCAGGTGTGAGCAAGCTCCTGCTGCCAAGGTGCATGTCACCGTCACAACCAAGCATTCACCATCGCTAGGAACCACATTCCCGGAAAACATGAGTCAAGGTAAATTCTTCCACCTTCAAGCTGCTGCTTTCAGGTATTTCCGTACAGAAAGACATCCCAGCTTTGACTTCTGTGAGTCATGGGGCAAAACACACAAGAGCACAGATAATTTAATTACTTAACCAGCAGTGAGATTGTTGCATCATATTATAGTTCTAGTTTTAATCTCTTAAAATATGATGCCCAAAATAAATGTATTCCAAAACAATAAAACTGTTTTGTATTCTTCTTATGCCACCATGCTGATGGCCTGTTCTATATTATCCTACTTATAGGAACTCCTGTGGTAACTTTGTACATTCTCCAATCTAGTGTAAACTTGGAACTTCAAGTTTATCAGTGCAAACCTTAATTACATCTGCATCTCTAACATTCTTTGCTATATAGTCTACCAAACATCCATATTTTATGACTTGAGGCATGTGTGCCTTTGATAGGACAGTATTCAGGCCACCACAACTTGTATGAAGGTTTGCTAATCATTTAAGCAATGTAAGTAGGTATGGGGTAAAGTAAAACAGAGCTAATCCTGGGCACTAATGTGTCTCTCTTGAATCTTTCCCATTTTAAATGTGTATTCTGTTACCCATTCAGAGGAACAGGTGGTCTCTAAGTAAGGTGTACAAATTACTTTCTCAGCAAGTGATGAACATTTAGGTTATTAATCAACTGCATTTTGTAATCATTATGTCCAATCATTAAATGATCTACATGGTATTCTGCAGGGAAACTCTTCATAAACCCATATATTAGATTTGCTTATTATAAGTAGCCAGGCATACCTTCACAAGAGCATTGCACTGCTCAGTTCTTCCTAGCCATTATCATTAGTCTTTTTTTATCAGGAGACTCATCATTATCTACATGTTTACAAGTAAAGTAGATTTGATTATGGGTATTCTTTCCTTGGGAAGCTCGCTTCATAATGGGAAGAAATAGATCCTGAGCCAGCTGTGCTCTAAATGCTTTCCCTACAGTCACTGAGCTGGATGTGATGCAAAAAAAGGACATGATCAAATAAACAAAGACAAAGTTGTGTTTGAAGAGATCCAGGTATTAGAGAAAGTTTATAGGGAATTGATGATAAAAGTGTTCCATAGAGTGCTAAACAAAGGGTATTTAAAGGGTAAGATACATGGGAAGTCGTGGAAAGGTCACTTAGTCAAATAGCACTGGGAAGGCAGCCTGTGAAGAGATGGAAAACACCACCAGTAAATTCCTTACAACAAGACAGTGGAGAGGTGACTGGTATATAACAGAAGATGCAGAGAACAGAAATCAATGAAAGAGGAAAATATAATGTGTTAAACTGTCACCTCTCATATTCAAAGAAAGATAATTGTCACAGATATTCTGTAGCAAAAAGAATGAGAGAAAGAAAGAATGAAGGAAAGAAAGAATAAATAGAAAATTAGAAGAATCACAAAGTGATATTGTTACTAAAGGAGAAATATCTCAGAAACATGTATGGAAAGAGGGTTCATAATGGGAAGGAATAGATCCTGAGCCAGCTGCTCTAACTGCTTTCCCTACAGTCACTGAGCTGGATTTGATGCCAAAAAGGACATGATCAAATAAACAAAGACAAAGTTGTGTTAGAAAAGATGGCATCACCAAAGAATGAAATTATGAATAGAGGCAGCTGGAAGAGTTCAAGCATGTAAATTATCATCTGATGATAAACCCAAGTGTGATGGTTAACCACCACAAAAGAGAAAGCAAGAACACACACACAGAGGGAGAGAGAGAGAGAGAGAGAGAGAGAGAGAGAGAGAGAGAGAGAGAGAGAGAGGTGGAAGGAGACAGAGACACAGGCACATGGAGAGACACAGTTCTTTAAAGAATATAATTATGCTTCACAAAAATTTAGCAGCCAATAATAATAATAAACAATGATAATATATTAATCATATCACATAATTGCATGTTAATAATTAATAAAATTATAACAATTAATATTATTAATGAATATAATTAGTTAATAAATAATAAACAATGATATTAATAAAATTTAGAAATGCAAGTACACCATACACCATAGGAACTTCTTTTTTTGTTTGTTTGGTTTTTGTTTTGTTTTGTTTTGTTAAATTTTTTATTACATATTTTATTTACAAGTAATATGATGTGTCCTTTCCCAGTTTCCCCTCCCCCAAAAATAAAATAAAATAAAATAAAATAAAAACAAAAAACAAGAAAAAAACCAACCAACAAAGCAAACAAAACCCTGTTGCCTCCTCACTTCCACTGTTCACCAACCCACGCTTTCCTGCTTCCTGGCCCTGGCATTCCCCTACACTGGGGCATAGAACCTTCACAGGACAAAGGGCCTCTCCTCCCATTGATCTACCCTCTGATATACATATGCTGCTGGAGCCATGAGTCCTACCATGTGTACACTTTGGTTGGTGGTTTAGTCCCTGGGAGCTCTGAGGGTATAGGTAGTTCATATTGTTGTTCATCCTAAGGGGCTGCAAACCCTTCAGCTCCTTGGGTCTCTTCTCTAGCTCCTTCACTGGGGACCCTGTGCTCAGTCCAATGGATGGCTGTGAGCCTCTACTTCTGTATTAGCTGGGTACTGGCAGAGTCTCTCAGGAGACAGCTATATCAGGCTCTTGTTATCCAGCACTTGCTGGCATCCACAATAGTGTCTTGATTTGATGGCTGAATATGGGAAGGATTCCCAGGTGGAGCAGTCTCTGGATTGTCCTTCCTTCAGTCTCTGCTCCATTGTTTGTCTCTGCAACTCCTTCCATGGGTATTTTGTTCTCCCTTTTAAGAAGGAACGAAGTATCCACACTTTGGTCTTCCTTATTCCTGAGCTTCTTGTGGTTTGTGGATTGTACTTTGTGTATTCCTACCTTCTGGGCTAATATATACTCATCAGAGAGTTCATACCATGTGTGTTCTTTAGTGATTTGGTTACCTTACTTGGGATGATATTTGCTCTCTAAGAATTTCATAAATTCATTGTTTTTAATAAATGAGTTGTACTCCATTGTATAGATGTACCACATTTCTGTATCCATTCCTCTGTTGAGGGACATCTGGGTTGTTTCCAGTTTCTGGCTATTACAAATAAGGCTGCTATGAACATAGTGGAGCATGTGCCCTTATTACATGTTGAAGCATCTTCTGGATATATGCCCAGGAGTGGTATAGCTGGTTCCTCTGGTAGAACTATGCCCAATTTCCTGAGGAACTACAAAATGAATTTCCAGAGTGGTTGTACCAGCTTGCAATCCCAACAGCAATGAAGGAGTGTTCCTCTTTCTCCACAACTTGGCCAGCATCTGTTGTCACCTGAGTTTTTGATCTAAGCCATTCTGACTGGTGTGAGGTGGAATTTCAGGGTTGTTCTAATTTGCATTTTCCTGATGACTAAGGATGTTGAACATTTCTTTAGGTGCTTTTCAGTCATTCAGTATTCATCAGTTGAGAATTTTTTGTTTAGCTCGGTACCCCAATTTTTAATCGGGTTATTTGTTTCTCTAGAGTCTAACTTCTTTAGTTCTTTGTATATATTGGATATTAGCCCTCTATCAGATATAGGGTTGGTAAAGATCTTTTCCCAATTTGTTGGTTGTCTTTTTATCCTATTGACAGTGTCCTTTGCTTTACAGAAGCTTTGCAATTTTATAAGGTCCCACTTGTTAATTCTTGATCTTAGAGCACAAGCTATTGTGTTCAGTTCAGGAAATTTTCCCCTGTACCCATGTGCTCGAGACTCTTCCCCACTTTCTTTTCTATTAGTTTCAGTGTATGTGTTTTTTTTTGTGGAGGTCCTTGATCCACTTGGACTTGAGCTTTGTACAAGGAGATAGGAATGGAACAATTTGCATTCTTCTACATACTAACCACTAGTTGAGCCAGCACCATTTGTTGAAAATGCTGTCTTTTCCCCACTGGATTGTTTTAGCTCCTTTGTCAAAGATCAAGTGACCATAGGTGTGTGGGTTTACTTTTGGGTCTTCAATTCTGTTCCATTGATCTACCTGCCAGTCACTGTACCAATACCATGCAATATTTTATCACAATTGCTCTGTAGTACAGCTTAAGATCAGGAATAGTGATTCTACCAGACGTTCTTTTATTGTTGAGAATAATTTTTGCTACCCTAGGTTTTTTGTTATTTCAGATGAATTTACAAATTCCTCTTTCTAAGTCTGTGAAGAATTGAGTTTGAATTTTGATGGGAATTGCATTGAATTTGTAGATTGCTTTTGGCAAGATAGCCATTTTTACCTTATTAATCCTGCCAATCCACAAGCATGGGAGATCTTTCCATCTTCTGAGATCTTCGATTTCCTTCTTCAGAGACTTGAAGTTCTTGTCATACAGGTCTTTTACTTGCTTAGAGGCACACCAAAGTATTTTATATTATTTGTGACTACTGTGAAGGGTGTTGTTTCCCTAAATTCTTTCTCAGCCTGTTTATCCTTTGTGTAGAGGAAGGGCACAATAAAAATTTAGAAATGCAAGTGCACCATACACCATAGGAACTTATGAAGTACATGTATTTAATTAACTTCAGAATTGGATGTTATTGGCTACAGAAGACAGTCAAAAATGATGCATCATTTTTTAGAGTAGAATCTCCAGAGGTTTAGAATCTGTTTATAAAGAACCTCTAATTTTTCATCACATATTGAAAAGTATTCGGTAAGTTTTAGTTATTATCATTTATTTTTAATTATGAATTATTAGTACTGTTGGAACACTATTATTACTTTGAAAGATAATAATTCACTTACATAAAATATTTTATTTAAAACCCAGCCACATACTTCATGTCCAAAGTGCTACAGCAATTGCTATTAATCATTAACATGCTTTAAAAATGTGAAGAATATATAAAAATAATTTTTCCAGTGTTGCATGGCCAATTCCTCCAAGTTCCAAGGACCCACAGTAGATGCTGAGAGACAGAAGTGACTACTATCTGTATGGTTATCTCTCAGATAGGGAGCAGAAAGGCTATAACATCTAGGAAGTCAACCGTGAGATGGGATCTTCTAGGAATATCAGGAAATCTACAGCATCCTACAACACTACAGCTGCTGAAAGAAGACCTGAATAATGAAAACACCATTAGGCAGGCTAATGTGGAAGGGAAAAAATCCATTGATCTCATCCCTAGACAAAGAACTAATGTTTTCTAAGAGAGGGAGACTTAGTCTTCCCCAGAGATCAACCTCTAATTGGTTCCATGTGTCAGCCCTGAAATCATATCTACAAACAAAACTAAAGAAACTCATCAATGTAATATGTGTGTGTATTTGATACATACATTTGTGTGTGTGCACTTGTGTGTACAAAATAAAAAAAGACCATATATTTGTGAGGGTGTGTGAAGATATGGGGCATGGAAGGGACTCTGAGAAGAAATGAAGAGGGGAAAATAATGTAACTACATTTTAATCTTAATTAGCATAAATAAAGACAGAAATTCAGCTTAAGAAAATATTTAACAATTTTAATTGCATGCCAAAGAGAAAGCCATAGACATTTTGCAGTATTTGGATGACTCTTTTTTAGTGCAAATAGAAATCACCCTAATCTAAGAAAGCATAACTGGAATGGTGTATGGTGAGCAACCTTCGTATTTCTCAGTCCTGTGGTGAGCCAAAATGGAGATAATTCAAAATATTACTATATGGCATTTTTGATCAACAGAACATAGTAAACATTGCTTCCAAAATACTTTCAACTCTTCTGAATTTCAAGACATTGCAATAATTGCTTAAGATGAAGAAGAAAAATTATTCCTATAAAATTTAGATTTATGGCCATACTGGGTAATGCGAAAATCATATATAAGATGCTAAACATAAAAGAATGTATTCATCAAAATAACTGGTGGTTTAAAACAAAACTAATAGTAGTATTTTCTGGAACTTGTACCAAGTATAATATTTGAAATATAGAAGAGTGATAGATATATGTTGAGATAATTATTACATAACAAAATATGACACACTATTTGAAAGAAAACTATCATAAATATATGTTTATATGTCTTATGTACTTATACAGAGGCAAAGTTTATAACAATCACTAGAAGAATAAACAAATATGAAGAATATCTAAAAATTGAATTAAGCTGAAATAATAATATCAATGAGGAATCAATTACTCTAAAAGGAAAAACAAGTGTAAAAACTGGAAAAATATCATCAATGACAGACATATTCTACTGATACTGATGTATCAAAGTATCTCAGACTACCTAGTTTATAAAGAGTAATTTTATATTAATTTACCATATATGTAAAGTCTTTGAAATTTAATTTCACAGTGACAGTAGATATGGTGTCCTTGGAGGACTTCTCTCAACTTCCAATCCATGTCTTCTTATTAGATTCTTACATAGCATGTGGGACAAATGTGGATGAAATCATGCCATCATATTCTCAGAATACAAAAGGACTGGGCATCTCTTCAGATTGAACATTAGTTCCACAAAATTGGAATAATTAATCAACACAGTCCTTAATCACATCCCAACAAAGTTAAAGTTCACCAAACCTATTTTGGCAATATACAAATTTTCAATCCAAAGCAGAAAGAGAAAATAGCAGATTCAGACCATCCTTGTCACAACAGATATGCACGATTACTGCTCCTTATGTTTAATGAATGACAGGCTTCTAATTTAGATATAAAATCAAGTCAATTATATACTATCTACAAAGCAATATATACAGAACAGCATCAGACAGAACAAAAAGCAGAAATAGAAGAAGCTGTGAGTGTGTGTTGAGAGCGCTTCACTTCAATAGTTACTTTCCTCATTGATGTGACAAGGACCCTAAAAAGAGCAACTGAAGAAAGGAAATTTGTACTTAGGTTCATGGTTGGAAGGTGCATTCTGTTCCTTCTTAATGGGAAAGTTATGATGTGAACATGGATCTAAATGTCACAATGGAGTGTAAGGTCCCTAGTTACATTACATGCCAGGTTAGGAAGCCAAGAAAGATAAATGCTATTGTTCCTCTATCTTTCCCCTCACATAAACATACAACCACACACAGGCACACACACACAGACTCACACAGAAAGGCGTAGACACACACATTTATACACACACAAACATACATACACAAAAGCACAGATATGCACAGAGAGAGAGGGGGGAGGGAGGGAGAGAGAGAGAGAGATAGAGAGAGAGAGCGAGCGAGAGAGCATGGCATTGAAGTGATTCTAAATCCTATAGGTGTAACAATCAAATTTAACCATCTTAAACATCTCTCATTCACTGATAAATTATCCCACTTTTCTAAGACACATGACAGTAAAACTATGGCATAATACTAAGATTACTCACCAACTTAACATATTGATATCATAAAGTTCTGCTCACAGCACAAGAACAATACACAGTTGTTTCCATAATGGATTTTATTCTACATTATTAAAAGCCTCGGTCAATTTATGAAATTGATTCATATTAACTGCATTTATGAACAAAATCAAATTAAGCCAGAAATTAAAACCAAAAGATATTTGGAAAATATTCAAATTAACCAAAATGAATAAATATAAAGAGAAATTATTAAAAATTGAAAAAATTGAACTGAATGTAGTTTAAGGCACAATTGATTAAAACTGGAGGAAGTAAACTGAAGAAGCTGTATAAACATGTGCTTCTATAGGCCAAAAATAAAAAATGCCCAAAGTTAATAATGGAAGGATCTACCTTAATCAGCTACAAAATGCAAAGTATATGAAAACCAAAACCTCAACAGCACTTATCAAAAACAAAGCCATATAAAATGAATGTGATAAATACTTACATATCATAAATAAGTTATTGTGAGAATAAAAGTACATAAGATTTAGTATTCTAGTGCTAAGTCTAAACAACCTGCAAGTTGATTTTTCTTAAAATCACCAAGGTTTATAAAAGCTTAACTAGAAAATTAAGCAAAGTGATATTGGATTAGGTAATTCAAAATGAAAGCTAATGTGATAGGGAAAGATTATACGTATTCTCCAGGCTAAAAGCAATAATATATTGAATAGTCCACTAGTATTGGGTGTGAACAGTCGAAAGAATTGGTAACAAAAGAAATGTCTGTAATTCAGAGTAGTAAAAGGTCATGTTAGACCTGAAGAATTATTATTTTTCCAGACAGGACAGTATTAATTATATATGACACATCCTAAAGAAAAGAGTTAAAAATGTAATTAGAACTACTAACAATAGTTTAGTCATATCACTGGGGAAAATATTAGCACAAGAAAATCAATAGTATCTTTTCACTGGAAATTAAAAATTTGAACGTAAATCAAGAAAATTTTCCAATTATTAAATGATCAAAAACAGGGTCTAGAGAGTTGACTCAGAGGTTAGGAAAATCGATGCTCTTCGAGAGAACCCAGGTCCACTTCCCTGCCTCCACACAGTAGCACAGGATGATCTGTAATTCTAGTTTCAAGGGATCATTTTTCTCTCTGGCCTCCATATATACTGGATACACACATGGTACCAAGACATAAATACAGACAAAATACTCTTGATTATTAAATGAAATAAACTTGTGAAGTGTTCAATAATCAGACCAAAATCTATATAACATTAGAGTTAGGTATGGAGTAACTAAGGAAAGGCAAAGGTCATCTTAGGAAGGGGAAAAAAGAACAAATAATTAAACATTTATGGATGTGTAGGGGACGGGAGAGGGGCTCAAACAGGACATGTGGGAATCGAAGGTATAAGGGAGGGATATCTGAAATTAAGAGTCATTTGATGAGTTTTTAAGTTACATCCTGTTCTGCCTCCCAGACCCATGCTTACAGAAATAAGACTCAGTCTCAAAATATATTTGCAGATATCCTAGATACATAGCTAACTTGACTAGATTATAACTTAAATAACCCAATTATTTTAACCTACATTCTGCCACATGGCTCGTTACCTGAACTTAGGTACCATTCATCTGTCTCATTGCATCATGCCCAATGAATCTCCCTGCTGGCTCTATTCCAAAATTCTTTTTTATCCCTTATGTCCTGTATCCCATTTCCTGCCTAAGCCACAGGCCATTGGATTTTTAATTGGTAGGTGATGCATCCATACAACACACAAGGTATTCTCTCTACAGATGAGTTTTATGGAAAACTAAATATATACATTTATATATCATCTATCATCAGTTTGTCTATATATCTATTTATCTATCTACCATCTATGTAGATAGTGTATATATGGATGATAAATTGTATACTATCTATGTAGATAGTATAGATATTGATGGTAGATATATCTATAGATGATAGATAGAATAATAGATAGATAGATGATAGATAGATAGATAGATAGATAGATAGATAGATAGATAGATAGATAGATAGATATTGATAGACAGATGAGAGGAAGAGAGAGAGGGGGAAGGAGGAAGAGAGAAATAATAGATGGATAGATGTCAATTAAACATGTCTTGTCACCCAATGACAGGGATGAGTTATATCCACTTATTTACATCTGTCATTTACAAAAGAGGTCTAATGGAAACACAAAAACAACCTAGGTTATTGACAACACCATTAGTTTCTCTCCACAAACTGATGGTAAGGCCCCATTGCAGAAGCCAACACCTGCATAGCTTATTGAACAGGAAGTCGAGCTGATGCTTAGTTAGAACATTTGCTTCTATTGTTCATGGTATTGGTAATCTGTATGATGATAAAATTAAATCCCAACCCAGCTATAAAACCAACAATCTACACTGGTGACCTGCCTACAAGATATGCTGGTATAATATGGCACAACGTTTTCGAAATAAATAATTTTCTGATTTGAAGTAAGGTCCATTCCACAGGCAGAACCCATGACTGGTATTGCCTTCATTGTCAAGAACCTGAGACTAGATAGACCATAGACCTATTGGAGAGTCAAATACTATTGTTCTTCTAAAGGAGCATAACAGTAAAATGACTTCCAATGACAGTCTGCTGTACTCATAGATCAGCATGTCACCCGCCATCAGAGGAGCAGCCTCCTGCAGTGCATGGGAACAATACAGAGTCCCACAACTGGACAATATGAAGAGCATGAGAGAAGCTGTAATGCCCAACACTAAATAGGATAACTCTATCAAATCTCTCCCAGGCTCACAAAACTCTGTGGAAGATGAAACAGAAATATTTTAAGAGTGAGTGGGGATGGAAGACACAAGGAAGCAAGGCTTTCCAGCTACAACAGGGCTGGCACGCATATGAACTCACATATGCTGCACTGTGTAACATGTTACAGGACCTGCACAATTCTAAGTCAGATGAGTTCCAAGCTCTGAGAGTGGAAACAGACACATGACCCAATCCCTAACACAGAGCCTGTCTCCTGACAAGCACTCAATAAGGAAAAATTAGTTTTCTCCAATATACTCTCACTTGGTATTCAAACCACATGTAAGCGCAGGACCCATGCCCAGCAGTAGATGGCCAACCACAAAATAAACTCAATGTACTGTTTGAAGACTTTTTTTAAAAAAAAAGATTTGTCTGGGCAGTGTTCGCTGTTATAGCTATTTGTTTTTGTTTGTTTATTCCTTATAGATATTTTGCTTAGATATTATTGTTTTTTATTTTATTTTTATGTGTGTTTTTTGTGTGTGAATATGTGTATCTTACTGTCTATCTATTTTTCTGCATTTATACTTTGGCTCTTTCTTTTTGTTTGCTTGCTTTTAGTAGTAATACCAGTAGTAGTAGCAGCAGCAGCAGCAGCAGCAGCAGTAGTAGTAGTAGTAGATGATGTTTATTTCCTATTAAGCAAGAAAAATATGGTACATAGGACTGGATGGATGAAGCAGTGGGGAGGAGAGTAGGGATTGGGGAGGGGAAACCATATTCAAAGCATATTGCCTGAGAAATAATTTAGTTTCAAAATAATAAAAAATATTCCTGAAGATGACATTTACAAAATTATAAATGTCAGATAGAAGACTTTGATCCCTAAAGCAAATATTTTTGTAACACAATATTAAGAAATAAAGCACATTTTAAGTGATCAAAGCTTAGAAAAAAAATGTTTGTCACAGGAAACATCCAGAAAGTAAACTCATTGTTAAAGACACATTATGAATCATTAAGGAACTGCAATTCACAACCAACAGGGAATCACCACAGACATAATGGAAAGTTAAATTTATAATAATAATAATAATAATAATAATAATAATAATAATAATAATGAAAAAAGACCTCAGCATCCCATACTGATAAAGAAGTGTGGGTGTGAGGGTGTGACTATACATGTAAGTTTATAAGTGAATGATCTGAAAAAAATTATCAAATGTGAGAGATTTAATTTAGTACCATAAGTTACTAAATGTAATTTGAATAAAGATGTTTTAGGAAAAGGAAATAAACATACTCATTTATATGTAAAGAAGCAAGAAATCAAAGTTTAGCATCTCATTTAAATTTTGTACAGAATAATTACATGAACTAATACATAAAATTTGTCTCTCCTAGATTACTATATCCAGGACTGAATAAGACATTGGATGCATTTCATTTGCTTTTTAAAATGAAAGGGACTTGAGAAGTCACTTAAGATATTATTAACTACCCCATGTATACTGTCTTGTTCTTAGAATTCAAATTCCTAAGACATCATCCTAGACACAAATTTTTGGACCTAACATCTGTCCAGCCAGCAAGACATGCTGGGGCAATGATGGTGCAGAACTTGTGGGAGTAGCCAATTTATGTCTTGTCCAACCTGATACCCATGCCACAAGAGGGAGGCCATATTTGACATTGCCTGAATATCCAGGAGACAAAGGCAGGACAACCCAGAGACCTAGGATAGGACCAAAAGTGACTGGAAGAAAAAAGTCAATGAAAAAAAACTCCTAATGATATTATGCCATTCTCATAGATGACTGTAACAGTGCCTAGCTAGGTTGTCCTCAAAAGGGATGTCATGTAGCAACTGATAAGAGCAGATGGAGAGACCCACAGCCAAACGCTGATTGTAGGAGCCAGAGGGATAGAAAACATGACCTACGGAGTAAACTAACCTGGGCTCATAGGGACTCACACAGACCGAATTAACAATTACAAAGTCTACGTGGGTCTGAGCTAGGAACTCTGCATGTATGTTATGTTGTGGAGGTTGGTCTTCTTGTGCAACTTGTAACAGTGAGAGTGGTTGTGTCTGCGACTCTTTTGACTGCTCTTGGCAACCTTTCCTCTTTCTTGGTTGCTACATCTACCATGATATGACTATTAGTGCCCATTTTTATTGTATCTTGGTTTGCTCTGTATATCCCTGAGAGGCCTGTTTTGTTGTTTGTGAGCTTTGTTTTGTTTGTTTGGTTTGTTTTAGGAATGCAGAGGAAGAGTGTCTGAGGATGTACATGGAGGTATTGGGAGGAGTGGAATGAGGGGGAACTGCAGTTGGAATGTAATATATGAAAGGATGATTTAAAAAATAAAATGGTAGCTCTCTATCTGAGAATGGAGAAAAAAAGAATTAAATTAAAAGGAATGTATTTATTAACAACACTCAAAATATGTGTCCTCACAACTACAGATGAGTATAGTTTTTATCCTTGATCAGGAAATCTTGTTTGCAAAAACCAGTAATCATTACAGACAACTATCCAATATCTACAACACAAATCCTGTACCCAAGTCTCAGAGAACAATGCGGAAAGTAGGGTAGGAAAATTGTAAAAGCCAGAGAAACAAAAAGGTTTTATTAGATTGTTTCTCCTAGAAATTTCAGGGCAGTCCTACCTGTGAAGTATCGCCAGTGTGACAATTTGGAAATGGCAAGAGCAGAAGTAGTCTTCCTAAGGTGGAAAGCACTCCATTTAGTTTTCTTATACCAAATGGTCAGCCCCAAAGTCATGTACATGCAAGTAACTTTGTAAGGACTGGGTGGTGTGTATTCCTATGTTTAGGAATACACACATATATGTAACAATTATTTTTTAAAAAGTCCATGAATTTAAATGAGTGTAAGAGAATTGTATAGGCTTAGATTTTTTAAAAACCTACTTTAATAAGGGTACTTAAATACTTTAACCTCCCTTCAAGCCCACCACCCACAAGAAGTACTGAAAAGGAATGGTTAGTAGGGCAAAGGTGGAAAAGGACATGTTTAGAAATAGTTTTTTGGGATGATTCCAATCTTCATTGTCAGGATAGCATCAGTTCAGTTCCCATGAACCAGCAGCAGTAGCTCAATTCACTAGCAAACGCCATTCACTAATCAGCAATGGCAGTTCACTGGGAGATCAGAAGAAGTTCTTTGGTATGTTTCTCTCGATGATGTCATGACAAATGACAATCAATGAAGAAGGCAAGGCAAACCAATGCCACACTATCATCAGTAAAGACCAGCAAAGACTAGCAAAGGGAGAGAAGTTGAACCAATGGCACATCCTATTTGAAGGTCTGTAGGGTTATACTTATATACTTTCCAAACATCCCATGTCATCTCAAGCATCCACTCTACCAAACAACACATGCTGTTTTCCCAGGAAGCTTCCAGAAAAATACCACATGTTTCTTCTCAGCAAAATATCTTCCCACATGTCTGCTTCAACAAAACATTCTCTCATAAGACAGTTTCCAGAAAAACATCATATGGCATAACTGAGTATCCAAAGAAACCAGAAACTTCCACTTCAGGATGGTACATGGGAGAGGTTTGAGAGAGAAAATAAAAAGGGAAAATTATGTAATTACATTAATGTAAAAAATAATTCAAATATTTTAAAGGAAGTTGGGATGATTGATAATTTGCATATACTTAGTAGAAAATAGAAAGAAAAGATTTTTCAAATTTTGTGTGAACCCTAATATTCTCCCTTGTGTTTAACACTACTTTCCCTTTATGCAGAAATCAATCATGTTAAGCATCCTTCACATTTAAGCTCACTTTAATTCATAACTACCCTTTCATCTACACTTCACTACACACACATACACACACACACACACACATACACACACACCCCATACACAATTAAAGGCTAAATTTATCTTCAGGGGACATTTCACATTTTTCAACTATTGTTTTTGAAGTTTGAATAATTACCTGGAACCTTGAAAGTATTTCAAAGAGGAATTGTTAAAGTTTCAAGAAAAATCTCTACAGAATAACCTATAAGATAAAGTGTGTTTCTGTGCTAATTAGTTTTCTAATGAACAACCTATGACCTTCACTCTACTAAGAAACATTGTTCTAGAAGTTTCGTAGCCACTTAGTCATACAAGAAACAACCTTTTATTCTCTAGGCAATTAATAGCTCAGTATATAGTACCCATGCATTTGCAATGTTTGTGTTGCAAACACATATCTAAGCATTGATCTATGAATATTCTGAGCTGATGAAATCTAAGTAAGTTAAGTAAAATTTATGACTTAACAGCCTCTAAAATCTGTTTCTACCCCCTTTAATGCCCCTACTGCCTTTAAAATTCAGATGTTTCTAAGAAATATTTATTTAACATTGTCTTTATTGAAATTTTCAAATCACCTTGGGCTATTTTCCCTAGACAATAAACAAACACACAAGTGAATCACTAATATTTAAATGAAAATTGTTTTGTAAGATTGACATTCAGAAAACACTTCAATATCGCAAAGAAAAAAGTCACATGACAAAGTAAATAAAAATCAATATAATCAATTTATAACATTATCAGCAATGTGTGGTGACACAGGCCTGTAACTCAACACCCCAGATGTAGAGACAAAAACCATATATATTCTGAAAACATCTTTATATAACTTCAGATGTTTTATTAAGTAGGATTAAGATGGACAAATGAGCCCATGTGGAATTATAGTTGATTCATTCTAGTTCCAGTCTTGTATATGCTTACTTTCGCTGCCCATAGAAGTGAAAACTGGATAATACAGTTGAAGACTATTTTTCTCTATTTAACTAAAATAGTTATGTGTTGTAGATCACCTACCACCTCCAGAAACTTTCAGATAACTTGACCTCTGTGAGAGACACAGAGGCACTGCAAGAGCTCTAACTGTTGTCTTCCTTGGAGCCTTTCCTCTCTAGCTTCTGTGATTACCTCTAAAATCCATCCTAGGTTTTTATTTCTACAAATTATAAGTACCATAACATGAATTTCAGGAATCATCATAATAACTACATATTATAATAAATCATTTACATGATTTATTATTTAAATTTTTCTCTGAAGTAGTTATGTGACAGCATCCTTTTTCATGAGGGATTTTAATGTATTTGTTCATAGAGTTCAAAATTTAAAAAACAAATGTGTTATATCATATTATACTAGAAATCTTACTGTTATTCCTCTCCCTAGTCCATCTCCCACTAATCATCAGATAGTAAACAGGATGGTTTAGCATGTATGTGTAAGTCATCAGCGTACTTGTAAGGAAATAGCTTAGCAAATGAGACCCGTCAGGTTTATAATGTGGACTCAAGTTACTTGATTTTCATTTTGTCAAGAAAAATTCCCAATTCCAAGTGTCAGACTCTGTACTAATTATTAAAGATTAGACAGCAAATAAAACAGATGTGTTGTTGTTGATCTAGGTGCAAGAATGACAGAACATGTTTTCAAACAGGACTTTTGACAGGACTGAATGAGAAGTTCTGAAGTGGAAGTTTCTGGATATGTCAGGTGATACTTAGTGGTGTTTTACTGAGAAAAGACCTGTGAGAGGACAAGTGATATTTGGAGAGAGTATAAATAGAACATAATAAAGAGTGATGGTGCACTAGCACAGTTAGCTATCATTCTTCTTCATTGTTGATCTTTGCTTCCATGAGAGAGGCACAGGAGATGACTTCTCATACACCTGGCAGGGGAGATACCATGATCATGAAGGTTTTCCCAGGCAAGGCTTATCCATTGCACTCCAGATGTGCTGACCCCTGTGATTTCCCCAAATGCAGGAAACTCAACTGCATAATTTGTGGTAGTGGGGGACTGCATTCATGCTCTACCCTGGGGAAAAAAAGGGAGGGATGACTTCTCCTGGCATCCTTGCTGGTCCTGGTCCCTCCACATCACTTGTGGCAATTTGGTGAAGGCCTGGCAGTTTCTGCTGGATCAGGCCACTGGTGCTGATTTCTGTTTGGTATCCTCACACTACTGAACTGGATAGAGATTGAAAGCTTTCAAGGATATACTTCTAAACAGGTCCATATCCTCTTGTCCGATGTATCATCTTTCCCCCCCTACCTTTAGGTGTTGGACTAGAAGTGGGGTCAAAGCATTTGAGAACCCTTATTAAAGGTAGGCTTTAAAATTGCAAGCTGATACAACCACTCTGGAAATCAATCTGGAGGTTCCACAGAAAACTGGAAATAGATCTACCTGAAGACCCAGCAACACCACTCTTGGGAAGATGCTCAAAAGATGCCACACCATGCCACAGAAGTACATGTTCCACCATTCTCATAGCAGCCTTGTTTGTGATAAGCCAGAAGCTGGAAACAACCCAGATGTCCCACAATAGAAGAATGGATACAGAAAATGTGGTTCATTTACACAATGGAATGCTACTCAGCTATTAAGGACGAGGACATTCTGAGTTTTGCAGGCAAATGGATGGAACAAGAAAAAAAAATCATCCTGAGTAAGGTAACTCAGACCCAAAAAGCTATGCATGACATGTATGGTATGTTCTCACTAATAAGTGGCTATTAGGGGGAAAAGTACAGAATATCCAAGGAACAGTCCACAGAACTCAAAAAGGTCAACAAGCTGAAGGGCCCAAGTGAGGATGCCTTAGTGCCACTTGGGAGGGAGAAGAAAGCAATCACAAGTGAGTAGGGAGAGGGAGACCTTGGAGGAAAAGTGGACAGGAGTGGGGGCGGGGACAAGAGGGGAACCTGATCTGTTATTGGACGAGGGAAAAGGACTGAAGTCCTGAAGGCCAGAAGAAAGAATGGAAACAGACAACATCGGGAAGTAGGAGGTTTGGATGACCCTCCAGAATGCACCAGAGACCCGGGAGGTGAGAAATTCTCAAGACTCAAAGGGAGGGATCTTAGATGAAATGCTGGACAGTAGGGAGAGGGAACTTATAGACCCCACCTCCAGCTTGAAGACAGGGTATCCAGTGTGCCATCCTGAAGTCAAAACTCTGATCTATTGATGACCTGGGTCTCCCTGCTGCCAGTGCCTCGGGCTATGCAACAGGTTAGTTAAAAGGAGGCATTTAATGCATAGTCATAAGATATTTTATTATAGGAAAGAGAAAAGAAGCTGGCCATGATCATGTGGAGAGAAAGGAGATGAAGGAGAGAAGAAAAGGAGAGAGAGAAGGCAAGAGAGGAAGAAAGCAAGAGCAGAAGAGAAGAGAGAAAGAGAGCAGGAGAGGAAGCAAACGAGCAAGAGAGGAGAGCAAGAGAGAAAGGAGGAGGCAAACTGCCCCTTATATTGTGAGGTGGGGCTATCTGTATGTGGGGCGGGGCATTCCTGCCTGTGGTCAGATAATTGGGGGTAGGGTACAGCTAAAATGCTGGGAGCTTGGGCCATTGTCTATGTGACAGAATACACATGTCCTGTGGGAGAGTGGAGGCTGTGAGAGGTTGTGACTGAAACAGGAGCCAAGGACCCAGGAGTCATGGCAGAACTCCTTCTACCCCTTGCAGGCAGCACCCACTGTGTCACCAGAGTTTCAGAATTATACTTGACTGGCCCCAGGTTGCCTGAACAGACCACCGTCCCACAACCTGTAATTGTTCTTGTCTGAAAGAATTGCAGGGATGGAAATGGAACAGATTCTGAGGAAAAGAAGGTCCAGCAACAGGCTAAAAGTGGAATTCAGCTCAAGGGGAGGTCCCAAGGCCTGACACTATTACTGAGGCTATGGAGTGCTCACAAAAAAGGAACCTATCATGACCGCACTCTGGAAGATCCAACAAGCACCTGAAAGAGTCAGATGCAGATATTTGCACCCAAACAATGGATAGAAGCTGCTGATCCTGGGATGGGGGGGATTAGAGAAAGGCTTGAAGAAGCTGAGGAGGAAGTTGACCCTGTAGGAGAACCAGCAGACTCAATTAACCTGGACCCCTGAGATCTCTCAAACACAGTACCACAAACCAAGCAGGTGATATAAGGCCCCCAGCACATATACAACAGAGGACTGCCAGGTCTGACTTCAGTCAGATAAGATGCACCTAACCCTGAAGAGACTAGAGGCAAAGGGAGTTTCGAGGTCTGGTTGTATGAATAGTGGGTGGCAGGGACATCTTCAGGGAGACAGGGAGGTGGGGAGGAGGTATTGGATGTCGAACAGTCAGAGGGTGGATCGAGGGGTGGGGAATAAAATCGGAAATGTAAATGAATAAATAAACACATACATACATAGTTAAATAAACAAATAAATAAATAAATAAATAAATGACAAAAATCTAACCTTAAGGGTTTGCAGCCCCTTAGGACGAACAACAAGCCAGGGAAAGCAAGCCAGTAAAGAACATCCCTCCATGGCCTCTGCATCAGCTCCTGCTTCCTGACCTGCTTGACTTCCAATACTGGCTTCCTCTGGTGATCAACAGCTATGTGAAAGTAAGCTGAATAAACCCTTTCCTCCCCAACTTGCTTCCTGGTCATGATGTTTGTGCAGGAATAGAAACCCTGACTAAGACAGAGGGGAAACTGGGAAACGAGAAATAATGCGACATGTAAATAAAGAAAATAATAAAAAAAAATCTAACCTTATAAAATGCCTTATATTATCTAGAGTCTAGAGTGTACATTGAGCTCTTTCAACCAACTGTATTTGTCTATTTTCAATGAGTTTTATGTGAGGTGACTTCAGCTTGTGAAGAGAAACCAGTATATCTGCCAACAGCCTGAGTTGTTGGTTCCCCTGGGGCCCCTTCAACAAACAACTCCATTAGATGTAAACCTACCATAGCTCTGCAAGCTTCCTTTGCTGCTAAGACATGTTCAACTGGAGTTTCATCCCATGATTATTTGGCAATTTTATTTAGAACACATTATTTTTAGGTTGTCTATATTTTACAAATCATCTGCTGAATTAGGTTTCAACACTACCTCCCAAATAGCCCTTAATTTTACTTATTTTTCCCCATATTCTCTCCATTGCTTCTTCCATCCCCAATTGATCTTCCATTTCATTTCCCTGCAAGCCCTTCAAAACTGTCTAGTCTATTCCCCTTTCATAATGAGACCTACCTTCCCTGCCCGTTCCATCCTCTACTTAATCTCTGCGGTTGTATAGACTGCATAGACTTATTTATCATTGACTTAACAGCTAAGATACACATAGAATAAAATGTATGCCACATTTCTCTTTCTGGATCTGGATCACCATACACAGGATGATTTTTTTTTTCTATTTTATTTTATTTCTATTTTATTTCCATCAATCTCACAAATTCATTTTTAATAGCTGAGTAATATTCTACTGTGTAAATATACTGTAATATAAATTTCTCTATCCATTCTTCTGGATGTCTAGAGACATTTATATGGTTTCCAGTCTCTGGATATTATGAATAGAACATCAAAAGACATAATTGACCAAGTATTTCTGTGGTAGGATGAAACTTTTGTTGGGTATATATTGATGGATAATATCCGTGGAATTTGAGGAGATTGATTGATTCTCATCTTCCTGAGGAATGGACACACAGATTTCCATCATAGCCATAAAATTTACAAGCCCATCAGCATTGGTTGAATGTTCCAATTACTCCATACCTTTGGAAGTACAAACTTTCATTTGTTTTATTGATCTTAGTCATTCTGATGGGTATGAGATGAAATCTAAGTGTAGTTTTGGTTTGCATTTTGCTGATGATTAAGTATATTGAACATTTCTCTTTTTCAGCCATTTTAATTTCTTCTTTTGAAAATTCTGTGCTTAGATTTGTATCTCATTTTTAAAGTATATTATTTGTTTTCTCAATATATAGTTCCTTGAGTTCTTTATATATTTTGTATAGTAGCCTCCTATTGGATGTGTAGTTGTTGAAAATATTTTCCCAATCTGTAGGCCGTTACTTTGCTTAAATGGCATTGTCCTTTGTCAGGGAGAATCCTTTTCACTTTTATGAACTTCAATTTCTTAATTGTTGATCTTAGTTCCTGTACTAACTGTGTACTGTTCAAAAATCTTCAATGAATTCAAGACTGGTTCCTACTTTCTGTTCTATAAGGTTTAATATATCTGGTTTTATGTTTAGATCTTTGATGCATTTGCTAGGTGAGCTTTGTGCAGGGTGATAAGGATGGATCCATTTATATTCTGCTATACAAATCCAATTTTACAAGTAACATTTGTTGAAGATGTTTTCTTCTTCTAGTGTGTGTTTCTGAGATCTTAATCAAAAATTCCCATAGGTTTATCAATTTATTTCTGGGTCTTCAATTTGATTGCAATGATCAACATATGTGTTTTGTACCAATACAGTACAATTTTATTACACTTATGCTGTAAAAAATTTTGAAGTCCAGCTGATGTTACTATCAATAATTCTTTCTTATTTGAGATACTTTATGTTGCTGTATGTATGTGTATATATGTGTTTGTTTCTATATGAAACACAAAATTGTCTTTTCAAGTTCTGTGATAAATTTTGTTGGAATTTTGATTGCTTTCAATATCATGGCCTTTTTAAATCTATTAATTCTACTGATCCACAAATATAGATGTACTGGCTGGTTTTGTACTAGAGTTATCACAGACAAAGGAGCTTTAGATGAAGAAGTGCCTCCATGAAATTCAGCTGTAATGCATTTTCTCAATTTATAATCAAGGAGGAAGGACCCATTGTGGGTGGTGCCATCCCTCGGCTGGTAGTCCTGGGTTCTATAAGAGAGTAAGGTGATCAAGCCAGGGGAAGCAAGTTAGTAAGAAACATCCCTCCATGGCCTCTGCATCAGCTTCTGCTTCCTGACCTGTTTGAGTTCCAGTCCTGACCTCTTTTGGTAATGAACAGCAATGTGGGAAGAGTACGGTGAATAAGCCCTTTCATCCCAAATTTGCTTCTTGGTCATGATGTTTTGTGCAGGAACAGAAACTCTAAGTCAAATTGGTACCAGAATAGTGGGGTTTTCCTCTGACAACCTGACCATGTTTTGGGGAGGACTGTAGACAGATTTTGGAACTTTGAGGTAAAAGAGCCATTGGAATTTTAAGAGTTCTATGGGATGTTCTGTAGGAGCTTGCAAGATAATGTTGAGAACAGTGCAGAAGATGGAGGCCTGGCTTGTGAAATCTCAGAGAGAAGATTAAAGACTCTTATCAGGGCCATTGCTATTTTGACTGTGAAGATTCTGTGGTTTTGGTTAGCTGGGGCTGAAAAATCAGCTGTAATTAACAAGATACCAGAAATACTAAAGTGAAAACTTTGTCTACTGTGACTATTAGTGCTGGTTAGCTGGAGATAAGAAATTAACAGTGATTGAAAAGAGACCAGCATCATTGAGGTGAACCCTTCTGGGAAGTGTTTTCTGAGAGCACAATGAGGCTGTGTTCCAGAGATAGCCAAGGTTGTACCTAGTGCTGCAGCAGGACTTGGTAATGTGTAAGAGTCACCCAGGTGGTACTGGTTTTGAAGGCGTGAAGGTGTCATGCGGAGCAGCTGAGGCTCAGCATTATAAGAGGCTACTGAAAGCCATTGGTGAAGGTGCAGCCTCAGTTGCAATTGATGGCTCAGGATTGACGGGGTCATACAAATGAGTTGATGCTTCACTGTGAAGAGAGCCTATGAGAGGCTATTGGTGAAGCCTAGTTGCAGTGTTTTGGAGAAACCAGTCCTATGAGATGACCACAAAGAACAGCAGCAGCAGTGGAGTACAGGCAGCTGAAGCCTAGAAGACAAGGTGTATGTAAAAAGGGCAGAGCTGGAGAAGTGACCCAAGTCCTTGAAGAGGCCCAGAAGATCATGAGTGGATCCCAGGCATTGGACGGTTGGAGTTTGATTTTGCTTTTGATGGTGAATGTGCCCTGATAATATTCTTTCTTGAAGGAAGAAAGTATTTTAGTGACGCCCACAGTTAAGACACTTTTAATTGTAAAAAGACTAGATTTTAGAAGAGATTGGATATATTAAAGGGATTGAAATTTTAATATTTAAGAATTTTCAAAGACCGTGGGACATTTAAAGTTATTTAGATCTTGGGGATGAATAAGATAGTAAGGGTTGAGTCTTAAGAGTGAAGTATTTATATGTCAAGTTGACAAGGGGTCAATTGTATTGGCTGGTTTTGTGTGTCAACTTGACACAGGCTAGAGTTATCACACAGAAAGGACCTTCAAGTGAGGAAACGCCTCCATGAGAACCAGCTGTAAGGCATTTTCTCAATTAGTGATCAAGTCGAAGAGGGCCCATTGTGGGTGGTGCCATCCCTGGACTGATAGTCTTGGGTTCTATAAGTAAGCAAGCTGAACAAGCCAGGGGAAGAAAGCCAGTAAGGAACATCCCACCATGGCCTCTGCATCAGCTTCTGCTTCTTGACCTGCTTGAATTCCAGTCCTGACTTCCTTTGGTGATGAATAGCAATGTGGGAAGTTTAACCTGAATAAACCCTTTCCTCCTCAATTTGCTTCTTGGTCATGATGTTTTGTGCAAGGATAGAAACCCTGAGTAAGACAGAAGACCTTTCCATTCTCTAGTATTTTCTTCAAATTACTTTTTTCAGTGTCTTAAAGCTTATAATCATACCATTCTTTAACTTTCTTGATAATAGTTACCTCACATACTTTATAATATTTGAGGTTATTGTGAAAATGGTATTTCCCTGATTTCTTAGTCTATTTGTAATTTGTATGTAAGAAGAGTGCAAAGGTTTTTTTTTTAGCTTTAATTTATTTTATTGTTTAACCTTCTTTGTTATCTTTTAATCCTTTATTTATTTATTTATTTATTTACTTACTTACTTACTTACTTACACTCCAGATTTTATTCCCCCATCTCATCCACCCTCTGACTGTTCCACATCTCATACCTCCTCCTGCCTTGCTGTCTCCACGAGGATGTCCCCACCAACCACCAGCCATCCAACCAGACTGAACCCAAACTCAGTGTTCCTCTGCTGTTTGTGTGTTGGGAGCCTCATGTCAGCTGGTGCACGCTGCCTGGTTGGTGGTCCAGTGTCTGAGAGATCTCAGAGGTCCAGGCTAATTGAGACTGCTGTTCCTCCTACAGGGTTGCCCTCCTCCTCAGCTTCTTCCAGCTTTTCCCAAATTCAACCACGGGGGTCAGCAGATTCTGTCCATTGGTTGGGTGCAAATATCTGCATCTGACTCTTTCAACTGCTTGTTGGGTCTTTCAGAGAGTAGCCACAATAGGTCCCTTTTTGTGAGTGCTCCATAGCCTCAGTAATAGTGTCACACCTTGGGGCCTCCCCTTGAGCTGGATCCCATTTTGGGCCTGTTGCTGGGCCTTGTTTTCCTCAGGCTCCTCTCCATTTCCATCTCTGTAGTCCTTTCAGACAGGAACAATTATGGGTCAGAGTTTTGACTGTGGGAAGGCAACCCCATCCCTCACTTGATGCCCTTTCTTCCTGCTAGAGGTAGGCTCTCTAAGTTCCCTCTCCCTCTGAGTCCTGAAAGTTTCTCACCTCCCAGGCCTCTGGTGCATTCTGGAGGGTCATCCCAACCTCCTATTTCCTGCTGGCCCTCAGGGCTTCAGTCCTTTTCCCTCACCCAATACCAGATAAGGATTCCCTCTCTCCCTACCCACCCTACTCCAGTCCACTTTCCCTCCCAAGCTCCTCCCTCCTCCCTACTTGTGATTGCTTTCTTCTCCCTTCCAAGTGGGACTGAGGCGTCCTCACTTGGGCCCTTCAGCTTGTTGACTTTTTTGAGTTCTGTGGACTGTATCTTGGGTATTCTGCACTCTTTTTGTTTTTTGGTTTTTTTGTTTTGTTTTGTTTTTTGGTTTTATTTTGTTTTTAGCTAATATCCACTTATTAGTGAGAACATATCATGCATGTCTTTTTGAGTCTGAGTTACTTCACTCAGGATGATATTTTCTAGTTCCATCCATTTGTCTGCAAAACTCAGGATGTCCTCGTCCTTAATAGCTGAGTAGTATTCCATTGTGTAAGTGAACCACATTTTCTGTATCCATTCTTCTGTTGTGGGACATCTAGGTTGTTTCCAGCTTCTGGCCTACCACAAATAAGGCTACTATGAACATAGTGGAACACATGTTCCTGTGGCATGGTGTGTCATCTTTTGAGTATATTTCCAAGAGTGGTCTTGCTGCGTCTTCAGGTAGATCTATTTCCAGTTTTCTGCAGAACCTGCAGATTGATTTCCAGAGTGATTGTACCAGTTTGCAATCCCTCCACCAATGGAGGAGCTTTTGCCCTTTTCCACATCCTTGCCTACATGTGTTGTCATGTGAGGATTTGATCTTAGCCATTCTGACTTCTGTGAGGTAGAATCTCAGGATTGTTTTCATTTGCATTTCTCTGATCACTAAAGACTTTGAAAATTTCTTTAGGTTCTTCTGAGCCATTTGATATTCCTCTTTTGTGAAATCTCAGTCTAGTGCAATAGCCCATTTTTTGAGTTGGTTGTTTGGTTTTTTGGAGGTTAGCTTTTTGAGGTTTTTTTTTTTTTTTTACTTTCTTTTATTAGATATTTTCTTTATTTACAATATCTCCTTTCCCAGGTTCCCCTCCAAAAAGAAAAAGGAAAAAGGAAAAGAAAAAAAGAAAAAAACAAAAACTAAAACAATCCCCTGTTCCCTCCCCCCCACCCTGCTCACCACCCCACCCCCTCCTGTTACTGGCCCTGGCATTCCCCTACACTGGGGCATAGAACCTTCAGATGGTCAAGGGCCTCTCCTCCCATTGATGACTGACTTGGCCATCCTCTGCTATACATATGCTTTTGGAGCCATGAGACCTACTATGTGTACTCTTTGGTTGGTGTTATATTTTGGATACTAGCCTTCTATCGATGTGGGGTTAGTGAAGATTTTTTTCCAATCTGTAGTTTGCCGATTTGTCTTATTGGCTATGTCCTCTGCCTTACAGAAGATTTCCAGCTTCATAAGGTACCATTTATCTTAGCCATTCTGAGATACTGAGAGATACTGAGCCATTGAGAGACAAAGTTATTGTCATACAGGTCTCTCACTTGTTTGGTTACAGTAACTCCAAGATATTTGCTGAAATTGTTTAACAACTTAGAGCATAAGACATTAGAATTATGTTTAGGAAATTCCCCCCTATGTCAATGAGTTCAAGGTTCTTTCCTACTTTCTCTTCTATTAGATTCAGTGTATCTGGTTTTATGTTGAGGTCATTGATCCACTTGGGCTTGAGCTTTGTACAAGGTGACAAATATGGGTCTATTTTCATTTTTCTACATATAGACATCCAGTTAGAGCAGTACCAATTATTGAAGATGCTTTCTTTTTTCCATTGTATATGTGTTGCTTCTTTGTCACAGATCAATTTCCATAAGTATGTGGTTTTATTTCTGGATCTTCAGTTCTATTCCATTGATCAATGTGTCTGTCTTTGTACCAATTACATGCAGTTTTTTCATCACTATTGCTCTATAGGAAAGCTTGAGGTCAGGGATGGTGATTTCTCCCAGCTGTTCTTTTGTTGTCAAGAACTGTTTTCACTATTCTGTTTTTTTCCTTTCTAGATGAATATGAGACTTGCTCTTTCCATTCTTTGAAGAATTTGTTGGGATTTGGATTGGGATTGCATTGAATCTATAGATTGCCTTTGGTAGTATGGCCATTTTTACTATCTTATTTCTGTCAATGCATGAGCATGGGAGATCTCTCCATTTTTGAGATCTTCTTTGATTTCTTTCTTGAGAGACTTAAAGTTATTGTCATACAGGTCTTTCACTTGTTTGGTTAGAGTAACTCCACAATATTATATATTATTTGTGGCTATTGTGAAGGGAGTTGTTTCTCTAATTTCTTTCTTATCCTGTTTATCCTTTGTATAAAGGAAGGCTACTGGTTTATTTGACTTAATTTTATATCTGGCCACTTTGCTGAAGTTGTTTAACAGCTGGAGAAGTTCTCTGGTAGAACTTTTGGGGTAGCTTATTTATACTATCATATCATTTGCAAATACCTTTGTTTCTTATTTACCAATTTGTATCCCCCTTATCTCTTCTTCTTGTTTTATTTTTCTAGCTAACACTTTGAGTACTATATTGAATAGATATGAGGAGAGTGGGCATCGTTGTCTTGTCCCAAATTTCAATGGGATTGCTTCAAGTAAGTCTTTATTTATTTTGATATTGGCTGTTGGTATGCAGTAAACTGCTTTTATTATGTTTAGGTAAGGGTCTTGAATTCCTGATCTCTCCAATACTTTCAATATGAAGAAGTGTTGTATTTTGTCAAATACCTTTTCTGCATCTAAGGAGATGATCATGTGGTTTTTTTCCCCATCTGGCCCTGGGCTTTTTTGTGTGTGTGGGGGGGTGTTAATCACTTCTCCTATTTCCTTTTGTGATATGGGTCTGATTAGATAGTTTACCTGTTCTTGGTATGTGGCATCTGTCTAGAAAACCATCCATTTCATCTAGATTTTCCAGTTTTCTTGAGTATATGCTTTTATAATAGGATCTGAGGATTTTTTTTTTAATTTCCTCCATTTCTATTGTTATGTCTCCCTTTTCATTTCTGATTTTGTTAAATTGGATGCTGCCTCTCGGTCCTTTAGTTAGTTGGGCTAGGGGATTATCTTTCTTGCTGATTCTCTCAAAAAGCCAGCTTCTGGTTTTGTTGATTCTTTGTATTGTTTTATTTGTTTCTATTTGGTTGATTTTGGCTCTGAGTTTGACTATTTCCTGTCTTCTCCTCCTCTTGGGTGAGTTTGCTTCTTTTTCTTCTAGAGCTCTCAGGTGTTCTGTTAAGTTGTTAGTGTAAGATCTCTCCAGTTTCCTTACCAGAGCACTTAGTGCTATGAGCTTTCCTCTTAGCGCTGCTTTCCTTGTGTCCCATACTTTTGGGTATTGTGTGTCAGCATTTTCATTAAATTCCGGGAAATCTTCAATTTCTTTCTTTATTTCTTCCCTGACCAAGTTATCATTGAGTAAAGAGTTGTTCAGTTTCCACTTGTATGTGGGCTTTCTGTAGTTTTTGCTGTTATTGAAGACCAGCCTTAGGCCATGGTGATCTGATGAGATGCATGGTATTATTTCAATTTTCTTGTATCTGTTGAGGGTTGTTTTGTGACCAATTAGATGGTCAATTTTGGAAAAGGTACTATGAGGTGCTGAGAAGATGATGTATTCTTTTGTTTTAGGATGAAATGTTCTGTAGATATCTGTTAAATCCATTTGGTTCAAAATTTCTATTGGTTTCACTATGTCTCTGTTTATTCTCTGTTTCAAGGACCTGTCCATTAGTGAGAGTGGGTTGTTGAAGTCTCCCACTATTATTTTGTGGGATTCAACATGTTTTGAACTTTAGTAAAGTTTCTCTTATGAATGTGAGTGCCCTTGCATTTAGTGTGTAAATGTTCAGAATGAAGACTTTCTCTTGGTGGATTTTCCCTTTGGTGTATATGAAGTGTCTTTCATCATTACATTTGATAACTTTTGGTTGAAAGTCTATTTTATTGGATATTAGGATGACAACTCCACCTTGTTTCCTGGGACCATTTGCTTGAAAGACAAAATTCCATCCTTTGACTCTGAGATAGTGCCTGTCTTTGTTAATAGGGTGTTTCTTGTACACAGCAAAATGTTCAGTCTTGTTTGCGTATCCAGTCTGTTAGCTTATGTCTTTTTATAGTTGAGTTGAGTCTATTCATATTGAGAGATATCAAAGAGAGATGACTGTTGGTTCCTGATATGTTTGTTTTAATATGTGGCTTTATGTGCTTGTGGCTGTCTGCTTTTGACTTTGTTGTGAGATGCTTAATATCTTGTCCTTTCTTTAGTTCAGGTACCTTTCTTGTGTTGGAGTTTTCCTTCCAGGATCCTCTGTTGGGCTGCATTGGTAGATAGATACTGTTTGAATTTGATTTTCCCTGGAATATTTTGGTTTCTCCATCCATGTTGATTGAGAGTTTTGCTGGGTATAGTAGCCTGGGCTGGCATATGTGTTATCTAGAGTCTGTATGACCTCTGACCAGGCTCTGCTGGCTTTCATAATCTCTGTTGAGAAGTCTGGTGTAATTCTGATAGGTCTAAGATTGTATTTTACTTGACCCTTTTCCCTTGCAGCTTTTAATACTCTTTCTTTGTTCTGTGCATTTAGTAAATTGATTATTATGTGACATGATGATTTTTCTTTTCTGGTCCTATTTATTTGGTGTTAGTAGGCTTATTGCACCTTTACGGCCATCTCTTTCTTTAGGTTGGGGAGATTTTTTTATATGATTTTGTTGAAGATATTTTCAGGCCCTTTGAGCTAAGAATCTTCTTTCTCCTCTATTCTGATTATTCTTAGATTTGGTCTTTTCATTTTGTCCTGAATTTCCTGGATCCTTTGGCTTGAGAATTTTTTCTTTGATAGTTGTATCAATCTCTTCTACAGTATCTTCTACACCTGAGATTTTCTCTTCTATCTCTTGTATTCTGTTGGTGATACTTAAGTCTGTATTTGCTCTTTCCAAGGTTTTTCATTTCCAAGTTTGCCTCCATTTGTGTGTTTTCTTTATTGTTTCTACTTCCACTTTTAGGTCTTGGACCACTTTATTCAATGCCTTCACTTGTTTGATTGATTTATTTTTTATTTCTCTAAGGAATTTATTTGTTTCCTCTTTAAGGGCTTCTACCTGTTTACCTGTGTTTTCCTGTATTTCTTTCAGTAAGTTATTTGTATCCTTCAAAGGACTCTATTATGTTCCTATCAGCTTCCTGATTTTCAGGAGTGTTGGGGTATTCAGGGCTTGCTTGTTGGGAGAACTGGGTTCTGATAATATTGATGTATATTGGTTTCTGCTGCTTGTGATCTTGAGCTTGTCTCTTGCCATTTGGTTATCTCTGGTATTTGCTGGCCTGGGTGATTCTGTCTGGAGTCTACCTCTTTTTCCCTGGGTTGCTTCAGGTCTCCCAGTAGGCCTGAGGCCTTGCCTGTAACAAAACACATGTGATGCCTTCCAACTGAGTGTTCTTCAGAGGGGCAGAGAAGCTGCTGATCTGTTGCCCTGGCTGTGACTTGAATCCATGACCAATGCGAGTCTTATAAAGAACAATATTCAATTGAGGCTGGCTTATGGGTTCAGAGGTTCAGTCCATTATCATCAAGGCAGGAGCATGGCAGCATCCAGGCAGGCATGGTGCAGGAGGAGCTGAGAGTTCTACATCTTCATCTGAAGGCTGATAGTGGAAGACTGACTTCCAGGCAGCTAGGATGAGGGTTTTAAAGCCCACACCCACAGTGACACACTTCCTCCAACAAGTCCACACCTACTCCAACAGGGCCACACCTTCTAATAGTGTCACTCCCTGGGCCAAGCATGTACAAACCACCATACATAGACTGATACTTAAATATTTGTTCAGTGAAAGCCATGCTGGACTTCTGACATTCAGACTATAACTGAACTGACTTATGCTGTTTATGTTATTGCTACTAAAGCTGTAGTAATTTTTCCCAACATCCATAAAACATTAATACACAAGGCATTCTCTTTCATTGTCGATAATATAAATAAGGTTGACAATCACACTATGTTCTTTTGCTAATTGTTTAAGAGGAGAATATTAAATATTATAAAATAGATTTCTACTTTCATATTTTCATTCACTTACAACTGACAGTTCTTATAGATTGTTATAGATAGTTTTTAGTACATAAAATTTTAAAGTTTAGACTTATACTACAGCTTTTTCTTCAGTAATTGTTATTTGTCATTTTGTTTGCTTCCTCTATCCAATAGAAGTAACAGTTGTACATAGCTTCCTTCCTTCCTTTCTCTCTTTATTTCCCTCTTTCTTTCTTTCTTTCTTTCTCTTTTTTTCTTTCTTCCTTCCTTTCTTCCTTCTTTTCTTGTGTGTGTGTATGTGCATGTATGCATATATGCAGGCATGACTGTGCATACATGTTTATCTATATGTATGTGTATGTTTATATATGTGTATGCAAGCATTTGCATGTATATATGTGTGTGTTTATATGTCTCTGTGTATGTATGTGATGTGTTTGTATGTATATGAGAGAGAGAGAGAGAGAGAGAGAGAGAGAGAGAGAGAGAGAGAGTGGAGTGGAGTGTTCTGAGACATAATCATTCAGCAAACCTGTAGCTCAGAGTTTCAGCCACATTAGTTGTCCACCAAACTCACAGGGCCTCTTTGTCAGTGTGATGGCCCCTCAGTAACACCAAGCTGGGGTTTTAGGCATTCACTGCCATAACTTACAAGGGTTCTAGAGACCAGGACTCAGGTCTCCAGGGTTGTCCAAGAAGCCTTGCACCCACTGTTATCTCTTCAGTCCTTTGTTTTTGATTTATGGGTAATGATATGAGTACACAACAAAGATGAATATTAATGCATGGCAGGATGGCACAGCAGGTAAGATCATTCACTGCTAAGTAGAAAATCTGGGTTTTATCCATAGGTGTCACATGGTAGGAGAGGGAACTTAAGATATTTCTGACCTCCACACCTGCACTCATTGTTCACTCTTAGCTGTGCGAATGAGTCAGGGAGAAAGAATTGAGAGGATGGCGGGGATTTCTGTGCAACATCAAGACCTGAGTTCTGATAGACATAGAAATGATATGTGTCTCCTCACATATGTTTTAGTCATTACTGACCTGTCATTTCTATCATATATTTGGCCATTGTATACAAAGCATCCTAATGTTATCGCTGATTAACTAGGAACTTTTACTTCTACATACATAATGAGATGTAGTTGTATTTTCCTTGTTGAATATAACTCCTATGTTTTCTCCTAGTCAGTTATTCTTTAAATGTTTGCATGAGGCTTTTAACACTTTTATTTGCCTAATTATGGTATATTTGAAGCATTAATTATGTCAGTTGTGTTGCTCATGACTTCATGTACTTTCTGCTCATATCTCTCACCAACTGAAATCTTTGAGTTGCAATGTTGTCCTGCTAGTGCCACCTGAGCATTTCCTGTGGCTAATCCTTTACACTCTGTGCATTAGGATAGTAAGATTTTTTTTCACTCATATGTACACATCTTTGTTAGATGTCTTAATGGCTGCCTGTAGAATTAGAGCATCAATATTTTTGTATCAACTATTTGTGTGTATGTGTCTAAGCTATGAGTACTCTATCTAAATATCTCTGTAGTTATGTATGTGCGCATGTGCATTCCCATGCAGATGTGGATTTGCATGTATAGACTGGAGCTTGTCTACATCAAGCTCAACCTCTCCACCATAGTTTCAGAGATACAGCCTTTCAGTGAAACTTTAGTTTATGGATTTCCTAGCCTGGTGGACCAGTGGGCTTCAGAGATCCACTTTTGTTTAATCCCCTTACCCCACAACCCATTTGTGGATTACAGTTATTTGTCTACATCTATCTCTTACATGGGTACTAGAAACTTAGCTCCTCATGCTTGATAACAAGTTCATTCCTGGCTAGAATCATCTCCCAGGATACTCATTAACTTATAAAGATCTGTGTCTGTGCTGGACAGGAAAATCATGCATGTGCTGTTCTGTGTTTTCATTGTGTAGCAAATCTTTATACACATTTTTACTTTTCAAGCATTCTAAATTATTTTACAAATCAATTCTTTTGTAACCAGCATGACACATTTTTTCTTTGAAAATTCAACCTTGTTGGCTTGTTAATTTGGTTTTCATTGTGACTCTTGTCTGTGCTGCTTTTCTAATCTTGTTTTACACTTTTCTAATTTGGGTAAATTGTTGAATAAACACAAAATTCCCTGGTTTGTCTTCTAAAGTTTGGTTTTATGTTCTAGTGCTTATACTTAGCACATAGATTTTAGTTATTTGATTTGTAGTTCATTTTATTAGGCAATGTACATAATTATTAGATTATAATCAAGTTTGTATATCCCTTTTTCCCATGTCTTCTTGCTATAACTCTTAACTTTTATTCAATGGTAAGCAATCTTTCATTTTCTCTTACTGGATATTTTCTTTATTTACATTTTAAAGGTTATCCCCTTTCCTGGTTTCCCATCCAGAAACCCTCTATCCCAACCCCCTCCCCCTGCTTCTATGAGGGTGCTCCCCGATCCACCCAGCCACTCCACCCTCCCTGCAGTGGCATTCCCCTACATTGAGGCATTGAGCCTTCATAGGACCAAGGGCCTCTCCTCCCATTGATGCTGAACAAGGCAAGTCTCTGCTACATATGTAGATGGTGTCATGGGTCCCTCCATGTGAACTCCTTGGTTGGTGGTTTAGTCCCTGGGAGCTCTGGGGGGGGGGTCTGGTTGGTTGATATTGTTGTTCCTCCTATGGGGTGGCAAACCCCTTCAGCTCCTTCAGTCCTTTCTCTAACTCCTCAATTGGGGACCCCATGCTCAGACCAATGGTTGACCTGATCATCCACCTTGTTATTTGTCAGGCTATGGCAGAGCCTCTCAGGAGACAGCTATACCAGGCTCCTGTCAGCAAGCATTTCTTGGCATCCACAATAGTGTCTGGGTTTGGTAACTGTATATGGGATGGATCCCCAGATGGAGCAGTCTCTGGATGGCCTTTCCTTCAGTCTCTGCTCCACACTTTGTCTCTTTATGTCTTCCCTTGAGTATTTTGTTCCCCCTTCTAATAAGGACTGAAACATAATGGTAAGCAATCTTAATGTTATAAATAAATAAACCATAAATGTGGTTCGCCAGATGCGACTCAATGTACAATGGAGTTATATTGAGATAGACCATCATAAGGTAAAAATATCATAAATTGCAAATTTATTTCATTACTGGTGTTGTGATACAATACCTTAGCCAGAGTGACTTGGTGAGAACGGGCTTATGTTGGATCACAGGTTCAGGTTTCAGTCCTTTCTGACAAGGAAGCAACATGTGGAGCAAGTAACTTATGCCTTATGTACAGTAAAGGGTAGAAAGAAATGAACTCGTGTTTTCTTGCTCTCTTATTTTTATCAACTGATTATTCCATTCTTATACAGATGAAGACGCCCTTCCGAGTAGATACTGCCATCCACAGGGGACTGGCTCTTCTCATAGCAATTAACTTAACTAAGACAGTCCCCCCTCCCTGGACATATCCATAGTCCTACTTGATTGACAAAAATCCTTCAATGAAACTTTCTGGCTGGGTTCTGCTGCGTTGTGTCAAATCGACTGTTAAAGCGAAGCATAGAGCCTACCAAACATCCCAACTTAGTGACACTGAAGAGTGTTGGTTGTTTATATTAGTGACTGAATGGCTATCTAGAGGATGCAGCTCCCTACCACTGCTCAACATCACAAGATTGCATTGCCCTATGTGTGAACAACTAGGAAATAAAACAAACTTTGAAGAATAATCTGTACTGTATGCATATTGCCACATCAGAAACTTTAAAAAATCCTATCAAACCATACATCAGGAACCATATGCACATCTATTTCTAGATTAGTTACTCTGTTTCCTTTACTTTCCATTTAATACCAATAAATAAAGAAATATGCATGTTTATTCTACATCCTGCCTTCTGTTCTCCTTCCTTCAAGATTTATTTTTGCTTTTAAGTTCATCAGACACATGTATCCTAATTTTTCCTCCATATTCCCATATTTTTTGTTACTAGTTTAATTAAATTGTAAGAAGGATTTATATGAGCCCACTTGCAATATCTTTATATTCAGAATTAACAAGTTCAACTTTAATGAATTATTTTTATATTATCTGCTCTTATAGTGACCAAACCATAAGCAAAATTTTCCAATTCTCTTACACTTAAAATGTGAATTCTCAACCTCAAGCTCATGGAGTAGGAAATGCAATAATTTTTATTCCATCTCAGGAGATGTATTTAAAGATATTTCCTGCTCTTGCTCACAAATTCTCCCAGGAACTCAGATTGTAGATGCACCAGACTTATCCATGAAGAGCAATTTTCTGTCCCAGGTCACAGTGAAGAACTGAGACATAAGCATCTATGATATAGCCACTGCATTGCCCAGACTACTCTATCTTGATCAATTCATTTCAAGCTGAAATAAAACATTTCTCCAATTTAGGTTTCTGACTTTCATATCAGTGTGGCAATGGTGTATTCTCTGTGGTAAAATCAAAGTCCCACCCTTTTCCTTCAGCTGTAATTTTTCCCATCATCTCTTGATAAGCTAAAGTTTGTCCTTCAGGAAATCCTTCATAATGAGCATGTGAGAAAAGTATTCCCCAGGTGTCCACAGTGTCAGAAGGATGGCGAGCCTCTAAATCTGATTTCTGATCTATAAAAAAGAGAACGGATAAGGGAATAGATTAAACAGCTTTCAGAAAACAAAATCAGACAGATCTGAGGTAAATACACAAGTAAATTGTCATGAATATTTCAAAAACTAAATATTATCAAATGTGAACTTAATGTAAAAGCAAAAAGATTCAGTTTCTACAGAAGACTAAACAGACAAGAGTTACCAATAACAAAAGATAAACCTGAACTATATTTCCAATCATTGGTTTTAGTTGTCAGTTTCACACAGTCTAGAATCTTTGTGAAAGGACCATCCAGGTTAAATTAGGCTTGGAATGAGCATGTCTGTACAGTATTATCTTGATTACATTTATTCAGGTGTATATGCTTGCCTCCTATGGAAGGCACCAGAGCAGGGAGTTCTGACCTATGTCAGTGTGAAGTTGACCAAACACTACCAAGTGTGTGTTAGTGCTTCACGTGTATGGATGCAATGTGAAGAGTTGTTTCAAGTTCCTTCTGCCTTGGCTGATGATAATCTATGACCTAGAATTTTGATCTAAGTAAACCCTTTCTCTACAAGTCAACCCATTATCCCAAAAGCAGATTTTGCATGGGTATTTAATCACAGCATGATAAGCTCTTCCTTCCAATACTTATAAAATATATTACCATATAAAATCACAAATATTTAACATAACTTGTTAATGAAAGGAGATTGAGTTACTCTGCTTCTGTAAGTTGTGACAACTACATAATTTTATTTTTGCTACTGTGATTTCTTAGACTGTGGTACACTCACATACCACAGGAGAGAGCAGTGGAGTCAGAGGCAAGAGACCAATGAGGAAGGGAAGAGAAGGTCAGTGAAGAGAGATCCAGGAGGGGCAAGGGGATGCAGAAAAGAGCCAGTATGCAGAACAGAACAAATATTTAGTTGAACAATTATTTTATTTTTAATTTTTGAGAGGTACAGGATAAGACTTGAGTGAATGAATAAAAACTAGTCATATTTAAAAACCACTCAAAAATCAAACACGTTGGCACCTTCACTGTGCCATGGCAGTTGGTGGGATGGGAGAGGTCGATTCTCTCACCATCTTCTGCAAGCACCATTAAGGTTACAGAGAAATAGATGCTGATGGGATGTATACATGTGGCTGCTTTAAATTTTATCTGGTTGCTTAGTAATTTATTCTTTTATGTTAAAAGACAAATATCTTGCTTGCATTGTGTCTTATTGTTAATATTTCTTGGTCATTTTTCATTGGGAATGACACAGCCTGCCCTTTTGGTTTGTAAGTTTGGGTTTTCATGGTCTCAAAATAGTTTATTACTGATGCACATAAATATTTGTTGTTATTCTTCTTACTTCGGAGGTTTGCATGTATGCCTATTGCTTCCAAATCAGTAGCATTTATGTGGTCATTTTTCTTAATTGCAAAATTCACGTATTAACATAATTCTTCTAATTAATTTCACTTACATTTTCTTTTGCATCTTCTGTTTTCAGACAGGCCTTTAAAATGAACTTCTTATAATTTAATTTTAATTTGTTTAATGGCTTTTGTTATAGTTTATGTTTCTATTATGAGTCCTGTTAGCTGATAGCTGTTATTGTCTCAGTGTACCTTTTCAGTAATATGCTATCTAAAAAACAATTTTACTTGGTAGAAATGAAGATTCCTGCACATGGTATTTTAATTTATAAAAATAGCTGCTCTATAATTTTTTGTGACAAATAGCCTGGTGTCCTCATGTATTATCTTGGAAAACCTGGTTTTATTCTGAAGGAAGAATTTTAAAAGAGTATGTATTAGAGATAGAAAAACACTACCAAATATTAGATTGGGCTCTTATGATTGGGGTGCTGGGTGTGACACCAGTTAACACGTTCTTAATTCAAATATGTTCCTTCTGAGGAAACAGAGAGAGTTCTGTCGATGCATACATGAAGAGCTCGTCTGATTTCTAATTCAGGTCCAAGTCTTTTGCTTCCAGAAACAGTACTAAATAAAACTCATAGCAGGTGTATTGCTACTTCTGCTGCTAAAACTAAGGGTTTATATCTCAATAGCAACTTCATTTCATATATTGTACTTTTCCCCAGATAAAACTTTCAACTGAAACCTCTACTGACATCTCTTTGTCTTTCTATGGGCTTTTTTCCTCTGACTTAACTACAAGCCCTCTGCCATCTGCTCTGGTTGAACAGGATTGATAATCCTGATTTCCATTCTTTGAAAAATCTGGCTTTTGAATGGCTTGTAAAAGTTGTGGAGAGATGCTGGTATTGTAGTTCAGTATTGAAATAAAATAATTTTCTCCTTTTTCTTTTTATTTTTTGTTTACTTACATGTAATGAGACTAGAATATTAACCAGGAATATTCCCAGATTATTCTAGAAAACATGTTTCATGAGCTTTTGCATATTTAAAATTTTGTTACTATTATCCTCATCTAATATAACTTGTATCAGACTGGATATAAGTTAGTACAAAGAACAATTTCCTACAATGTTTCACGCAGCTAGCTGGGGACCATTTTCTTTACCTGATTAAATTCTTACTAGGCACAGCATAGTTCTTTAGTGTTGAAACTCCTTGGCCCATGAGTGCTGCAAACTTGGAGGCCTAGCAGCTCCAACACCTCACAAAAACAGACGATGGTTCCTAATTTTAGAATTCAGACAGTGGGTGATCAGAATGGAAACATATTACTAGGAATTTCGAGTGTACTTGACAGTCAGCAACTAGCAGATTCTTTGGCTGTGAATAACAGTTATTGAAGGAACAGTTGGCAGCAGCTAAGGAAAGCTCATGAGCGTTCGATGTCAATACCACTGGCCTTCACAGCGCCTCTGTTGTAGCTCTCTGAACTCTTCTCACTACAGCAGAAGGCCCTCTGCCTTCTGCAGGCTTGGCTTTCTAGATTCTATTTACTTCCAACATGCTATGTGTCTTAGGTAGGGTTTCCATTTTTGTCAACTATAATTTGGGACTGCCTTACAGTTTCAGAGGTTCAGTCCACTGGCATCACAGCAGGAAGCATGATAGCAGGCAGGCAGACATACTAGAGAAGGAGCTGAGAGTTCTACATCTTAATCCTACTGCAGCCAGAAAAAGACTCCCTCTTATGTACTGGGCAGAGCTTGAGGTTTGGAGCCTCAAAGTCCACCCCCACAGTAACACATTTCCTCTAACAAGACCACACTTCTTCCAGTGAGGCCATGCCTCCTCATAGTGCCACTTTCCATGGGCCAAGCACGTTCAAACCTACACACTATGCTTTCTCACTTGCCATTTATTCCACTGCTCCCATGTTGCTTGCTCTCATGAACTCTACAACTGCCCTTTCACTGTTACTTCCAGTATTGCTGGCCCTCTGCAAGTTATGAGTTGACCAACTCTACTGTTGACAAAAATAATAAGCAAGAAAATACGATTGGAGAACAGACTTGTTTGAGCTAATACCACAGTACCATGGCTTGATAGAGTAGTGCATCTCTAAACTTGAAACTTGCAAAATGAACAGATAGTTATATAGTCATAGGGAGATAGCACACATGTGGCATAGGAAGGAAGGGCTCAATTTATACCAATCACAACACAGCATCTTGCTCCAGTAATCACAAGCATCAGATGTGGCCAATCACAGATTTCACATGAGGATAAGTCCCACATCTTCTCACCAGTGACTCACATCTTGATGAATCACTGGCTGCAGTGCTGCCTAATACTTTGTAGGGAGACTAGCTCCCGAACCATCTAAGGTTTCTCAAACCTTGCTCCATCTGTCCCACTACTACAAAAGTTAGGCAGGTGGCCTGGAGTAGCCGGGACTGGTTCTGCCATCTGTGGCAGCAGACATGGCTTTGGTGGCAAAAGATTTTGAAACTGGACTACTCAAAGCATGATTAGCACTGAGCTGCCAACAGGTAGTAAGTTGGTTGCCAGAGATGAGGCTATTCAGCTCACCCTTGCAGCTCCAGGCTGCCAGGCTTAAGGGAGTAATTTACCTGCTGCCATCCAAAGGTCTGGAAGGCACACCCCTCCTCTTGCATGTATGTGTGTGTTCACAGAAAGAAAAATAGAACACCTATAATAAAACTTTAAAAAAATCTCAATTCAAAACCAACAGTCTCAACAGAAAATAAGAGTGCTTAGCAGCATTTAACATGCATGCCAGTGCTTAAGGAATGACCATATATCATAATCAGAGTCGGGGTCCCTCTAACCATCTCAATAGCTCTAAAGAAGGACTCTACCATTCCCTATTCTTGAACATTGTCCTGAAACTATTAACTAGACTGAAGTTTTTCTCATTTGTGACTTTTCCATCTAGAATTACTATTAGGAAACCTAATTTCTTTGAATGTACAATAAAATGCCTTAAAGCTGTTGTCTCTACATTATTTCCTACTAATTATTCACAAATTCTCAATATAATTCTAGTGACCTTTTTAGTATATGTAATAGATATATTTTTAAATGTATCACATCCATTGTCATTCATTGACAAGAACCCAAAATATCGAGCTGAGAAGCCAGCTCAATCCATAAACTCCTTACCACAAAAGCCTGAGGATGTCAGTTAAGCTCTTCAGTGGTCACACAAAAATATGACTGAGTCAGTGTTTCTGTTACCTCAGTGCAGAGGTAAATGTGGTGATACGAGGAGGCCTGGGGCTTGCTTGTCAAACAGTCTCAATAAGCCAATGATTGCTGGATTCAGCTAAAAACCCTATCTTGAAAACGAAAGTGGAGTGTATTTGATAAAGGCATCTAACACAAAGTTATATCATCCACACAGACTATTATCACACACGCAAACATATAAACTTAAAATGTAAACTTACAGACAAGTAGAAAAACTGTAATCCTAATTAACATTTTAGACTACCTCATAAAAATGCCCTGTCCCTTGCCTGGTTCTCTAAAACACCTTAGATCTTGTAATCCGAGCCTCACTGGTCAGCAGTCCAAAAATCACAAACCCTACTTCCCTGAAAAGCAAGAACCCAAAACCATACAGTGAAAACATAAAGCATCTTCGACAAGTGATGCTGGTCTAACTGGTGCTCTGCATGTAGAAGGATACAAATTCATCCATTTTTATCTCCTTGTAAAAAGTTCAAGTGCAAGTCGATCAAGGACCCCCACATAAAATCAGATCCACTGAATCTAATAAAAGAGAAAGTGGGGAAAAGCCTTGAATACATTGACACAGGGGAAATTTTCCTGAATAAAGCTCAGGCTCTAAGATCAACAATTGATAAACGGGACCTCATGAAGCTGAAAAGCTTCTGTAAGGATGTCTGGGCTTCTCTCCTGTTTCCCTCCATATCTGATCCTGCCCCCCTTTTGTCCTCCCCTACCCTCTGCCTCCCAGGCCCCTGCCTCCCTCCTCCTCCTGTGATCATTTTGTCCTGCATTCTAAGTGGGATTGAAGCACCCATATACGGTTCTTACTTCTTTTTAAGTTATGTATGGTCTGTGAGTTGAATCATGACTATTTTGAACTTTTGCAAAGGACACTATCAATAAGACAAAATGGCAACCTACAGATTGGAAAAAGAGCTTTACCAACCCTAAATCCAATAGAGGATATCCAAAATATACAAAGAACTCAAAAAGTTAGACTCCCAAACACCAAATAACCCAATTAAAAAGTGGGGTACATAGCTAAACAGAATTCTCAACTAAGGAATCATGAATGGCTGAGAATCACCTAAACAAATGTTTAAAAACCTTAGTAATTAGGAAATGCAAATCAAAATGACCCTGAGATTCCATGTTACACCAATAAGAATGCTAAGATCAAAAACTCAGGTGACAGCAGATATTGGCAAGGTTGTGGAGAAAAAGCACACCTCCATTGCTGGTGGGATTGCAAACTAGTACAACCACTCTGGAAATCAATCTGGAAGTTCGTCAGAATATTTGAAACAGTTTTACCTGAAAACTCAGCTGTAACACTCTTGAGCATATACTCAGAAGAAGCTGCACCATATCACAAGAACATGTGCTCCATTATGTTCATAGCAGCCTTATTTATAATAGCTTATTTATAATAGAAGCTGGAAACAGTCCAGATGTCCCTCAACTGAAGAATGAATACAGAAAATGTGGTTCATTTACACAATGAAATAGTACTCAGCTATTAAAAATAAGGACATCACGAAATTTTCAGGCAAATGGATGGAACTAGAATTATCATTCTGAGCAAGGTAACCCAGACCCAAAAATCATAGTATGTAGTCACTGATAAGTGGATATTAGCCAAAAAGTTCAAAATAGTCATGATTCGACTGTACACAACTTATAAAGAAGTAAGAGCCATGTATGGGTGCTTCAATCCTACTTAGAAGGCAGGACAAAATAATCACCGGGTGTGGGTGGCAGAGGGTAGGGGTAGGAAAAAAGGGAGGCAGGATCAGATATGGGGGAAAAACAGGAGAGAAGCCCAGAGGGCCAGGAGAATGAATGAAATATGTACCAGTGTGGTTGGAGAACTACTAGAAAGTCCCAGACATCAGGGATGTGGGGGGCTCCCAGGACCCAATGGGGATGACATTAGTTAAAATACCCAAGAGGAGGGAAATAGAACCTGAAGAGACCATCTCTAGTAGATAGACATGACTCCCAGTTGAGGACTGAGGCCACCCACTCATCTCAATTTTTTTAATCCAGAATTGTAAAGGAAATATGGGGGCAAAAAATTGGAGCAGAAACTGAATGTGGTCCAGAGACCACCCACCCCACCTTGGGATTCATCCCAGGAACAGACATCAAACCCTGACACAATTGCTGATGCCAAGATGTGCTTGCAAACAGGAGCCTAGCATGGCTGTTCTCTGAGAGGCTCTGCCAGCAACTCACTGAGACAAGACACAGACACAGACAGCCATTGGACTGAGCCTGACGACTCCCATGGAAGAGATAGGAGAAGACTGAAGGAGCTGAAAGGGATTGCAACCCCATAGAAAGAACAGTATCAACTAATTGGACCACTCAGAGTTCCCACAGACTAAGCCACCAACCAAAGAGTGTACATGGGCTGGTCTGGAGCCCCCACTAACAGAGGAGTGCCTTGTCTTGCCTCAGTGGGAGAGGATGTGCTTGGTCCTGTAGAGGCTTAATGATCCAGAAAAGGGGCATGCTAGAGGGGTGAGGTGAGAGTAGGTGGGAAGGTGAGGAAGCACAGTCTTAGAAGAAAAGGAGAGTAGGGTGGAGGGGTCATGGAGGGGAGCCAGGAAGGACAACAACATTTGTGATGTAAATAAATAATTGAAATAATATAATAATAACAATAGAGACTGTATTTACAGGCACCAGGATTTCCTATGACAAGCAAGGAATGTACAGCAGCTTCAGTTCTTCAAATGCCTTGAGCCATGGAAGAGCAGGAAGGACTGTCTCAAGAGCTTTTGATCCTTTAAGCTCTCAGTGTTGGAGTCCATTTCTCACACAGCAATAGCTACTTGCTTACAGTGCTTCTTCAAATCTTTTACTTTAAGAAAGTTCGTTCTTCACAAAGTTATCTTCTTGAGAAATTCTAATTATCTATGCTTTGCGGGGGCACACAGTCATTCTCAGCAATGTCTACCCAAAGTGTGATGTTGTGTTTAATAGAATGTTCACATTGTATTGATTCTCTTAACATTGTAGCTCTTTTCATGAACCCTCCTCTAAACCTCATTCTAATATAAGAAGGCACTGCTCTCTCTGTGTCAATCTAGACCTTAACTTTGCACTCCAGGCTCAATGATTGCTAAGCATACGTAAACATTGATAGTAGTTCCTGTTCTGGTGGCGTGCTGGAAGATGCCCATCTTAGAGCATCCTTCCCAGTGAGCTGTCTTTGCAACTGTGTTCCTGCCTCCAGCTAGAGAAGTCAGCACTGTCATTTGTTTGTTATCTTCATTCACCATTAAGCTTATTATGAGCATTGCAAGCCTAAGGCAGAGGAGTACATTAATGTTTGAAGGAAGTTAAGTGGCTCAGAGATGAACATTTACATCCACGTTTCACATCTATATCAGGTTTGAGGATGCAGACACTTTCTTGGCACTTGATAAGAGGTTTCCTCTTTCGGTCATTATACTTCGCAGTTCCGGCAGCTCCATCGTTTCCAGTGCTGTGGTGTCACTTTACCGAGGCCTGTCTGTCCACTGTTTGCTTTCCTTAAAGTATCATTGGACAGTAGGTCACCTCTGCTTAAGAGACCCTATGGAAGCCACATGGCAAGAAAGCACAGTGTTTCTCTCCAGTCCCAGTGAGGGTTCAGACACAGAAGGGGCCTTGAGAAAGTGCACATCCCTTGGGCGGCACATGTCCATGGTCTTTGTCTTTCAGGAAGAAGCACTCTCTGCCTGAAATTGTTCACTGCTCTGTAATTTACTGTGTTGTAAGTAACATAATTTTCTCTATTTTGCATCAATTACTGACTATCAAAATCTTCTTTCCTTTTCTCTAAAACTCCCTTGTAACTGGCAGGTGAGCGTCATAATTTGCGTCAAGAAGTTTCTGGCAGCCCATGATCTTATTGGAAATTGTTTTTGCCTTGTTTCACGCAGTGTGTTTATCTTGATGAACTTTAGGAAGGAAAGCTTAGCCAGCTATTCCATTGTCCCAAGAAAACCCCAGTCAATGCTTTTTGCTGTGACAGATTTGTGATTATTCCATTCTTCCAACTTTACATATGCTGCCAAGAAGCTCACAGGCTTCCAGGGATTTTTATTAAGAATTTCAGATATTCCAGCAAGGAATTTTATCTCTGCTTATAAGATCAAGAACATAATTGGAACAAAACGTGCCTCATTTCATGGGAGTTTCCTGTTCTAAAAAGAAATAGGTAATATTTACCTTAGGTCAAATGGACAATGCAATAGAATTGCTCTGCCTCTGTTCCCCAAGTAGTCTGTGAGTGTCAAGAGGAGAACACAAGCATTCCCAGAGTGATGGATGTCAACAGCCATGAGCTTCATGAACCTATAGAATGGCAAATGAGTCTGTGACTGCGGGACTCTAAGGGAAAAAATAGTCTTCTGTAGATTCCACTGCACTAGACACAGTGTTCACCCTTCCAAGTTGTGACCTGTCTCTGCCCTTAAAACTCAGCATTAAGACAAGCTGTCAAAGATAAGACAGGATGTGAGAGAGGCCCTGCTGCAAGGCACCTCAGGTAAGCTCTGTGCACTTTAATAAGAGTCCTCCTGATGCCTAGATTTTCTTCCAGTACAATGAATATCTTTCCTAAAATGACACTTCCATCTGGGAGAAATAATAGTTCAATGCCTTAATTGATGCCAATTTCACACAAAGCTGTTTTCTGGAACATACATAGTTCTCCTTTTTACTATCTATAACAAGTATGCGAGTCTCCTGGATAAATAACTATCTGTATGCACACAAGATGAGGGCACACAGCTTTAGACTCTATGGAATAGGATGAACACACAGTGATAGTGTTGGCATTTCCCTGTCCTTCCTGTTTACAATGTTATTGGACCAGTAAAAGCCAAGTAATATCACTATGTCAAACTAATGTGGTGATTAGCACTGGGCAACCTGATGCTGAGTAGGGTGAAGTAGATAAGGAAGGATGAGGTGGCTGATGATGTGGCTGATAAATCACAAGATCAGCAGACTGAAAGGATGTGTCTTCCTGCTTTTCATCTCTCCTCTTTCCATAGATGTTCTCTTATGTCTTCCTACTAAGCACAATATCACTCCTTGAAATATATTATTGAGTATTTATATCTCTTTTCTAAGACAGTTTTTCTTCTACATTGCTCAGTCTTGACACTGAGTAATATCTCAGCAGTGTCCCGAGGATTATCTGTCAATCACAAATATCTATTGAACACACATTGTATGATGATCATACCATCCATTTTATGTAGTTCAGAGGAAACAGGTACCTTTGGGATAAAGCTCAGAACAGAAAGAGATATGGAATAGAATACAGAAGAGGATGTGCTTCCTAAGGACTTCTAAAGGTTCATCCAAGGCTTCTCTTAGTTATTTTTCCTTTCCGTGCTGCACAGGAGCTTCATCTGCTCAGACAGTCATTTTAGTTCATGTATTATACAAATAGAAACTGTGTGCTTCTAATGTGTCATATCCTGGGCAAGAATCCAACAGTGTAAAGAATAAGGCATACCGTCTTCAAAGCGCTGGTAGTGGTGGTAGAGACATACAAACATTAAACAGTAAACACAATGATTGCAAGTTCATAGCAGGGTATATGGGTATATTTCTCTCTGACCTCTATTCTCAACCAAACTCAATTGAGAGACTGAGATAATACAATCAGGTATTAAATACCATTCTAGATTCCAAGATAAGTTAAATAATAAGTGAGCAAAGGTATGAAAGGCAGATGTCCCATGAGTATTCCATGTTGGTGAAGCCAAACATGAAGGTGGAGTCTAAGGGAGTTACAGGAGAATGAAGTGCAAGGTAAGCCATGTAGTCAGGGGAAAAAAACAAACAGTAAAAAGCTTAGTCTCTATCTAATAGGCAATAAAGCTACTCCAACGTTTTTAAAAAGACTGAAAGACTGACAGAATTACATTTCTATTTTACATCAATTGACTCATTCACTGACAGATGAATCTGAGAGAAATGAGACAGCAGTTAGAAAAAAAGTGGTTAATAGACAGTCTCAGTGGTCAAGTTTCAAGATGTTGAGGACGTCATCCAAAATAATATTTGTAGGTGGAGAGAGGACAGATTTAAAAATCTTTTAGGCAAATATGGTACTCTAACCTATTATCACTTGGAGCTGGAATGAAGGTATGAGCAGGATGTAAAAACAAACTGCTTAATGGACTCCCCAAGAGTCACAGCTGTCAATCAAAGCACAGCTATCTGCATTGCGTACAATTGTCCTTCCCTATGGATATTTCAGAGGTGTGTCAATAGGTGTGAATATTGTTAATAGATGTTTGTAAATCCTTCCCAACATTTTATAGATGGGGGATTTGAGGTAGAAAAATTGTAAGTATTTAGTCCAGTGTTTTCAATGGTTCCACATCCTCTTTAGCTCTGAGCCAGCAGTATTCAGCCATGCCCAACTGAATTTCCTCTATGTGCATGCCTTAAGAGTAGAGGTAGTTAAAGGACATATGCCAGATTTGACTTGTGTGTCTATATGGCTGTGTCTGACCTCTGCCCCCTTTCACCATTATCTCCATTTACTTCATGTTAGCATATGTGCATGAAGAGAGACCTGACTGAATTTGCTACCAGCTCAGCAAATGGCCAATCCTGCAGATAGCTACTTCATTGTAACAACAAAGTAAATGAAAACAGTTCACATGTAACAGATTAAGCATATAGATATTAAATATACAAAGACCTTCCTACTCATGCCAAAGCTTCATTTTTTCCAGTAGATGAAAGCCTAGAGACTAGGATATTTTCTTCAACATGAGTTGCCTGTGGGAGACTATTTTCTTCTATATGCTCTATATTCTCCAGTGTATTGCTGATTCTATAATATACTGTGAACAATGTTAATAAAAGCCATATTTCATGGCTATAAAATATACTTGCAAGGTTTCAAATGATGAATTAAGGGATGGTTCTTCCAATAGAAAATGTCTGTAACCTTTAAAAAATATCATTAGCAAAGTATAGACTAACAGTCTCAGACGAAAGCAATAAAACATCCTTAATGCAGAAAGATGACATAAATCGAGTCAAGTAATTACAGTCCAATCAATAAAGCTGTAAGAATGAGTAACCTGGACATGGAGAGGAACTTCAAAGACTTGTTTAGAAAATAGAAAACTCCTTTCAACGTAGATTCTCAATACCACTGTGTGGAGTGCCAAATTCAAACACAGCAAAAGGGAAAGTGAGACTAGCAACATAGAACCAGAGCAAACACAACAAATGCGAAGGCAACAAAAGCCACAACGAAGAAAATGGTTTCTGTAATAGACTTGCAGACAGAATCTTAAGAGAAAAATTGTGGTGCTATCTTGCAAATTAAGTAAACATGGCTACTTGTGCGGCACTAAAACTCATCATATACACAGCATGCTTCTCGTTTGTATCTTGATGATTGCTGAGCTTTTGTAAACAAGTGTGCCAGGAAGTGCATGTCGAGAAGGATGTACTCATCTTGTAGAGCTAACCAAGAAAACATGTTGCTAATGAAAATAACATTGCAAAGAGACCAATTTATTTCCCCATCGATATGGTGATGGGTTGTGTTTATAGCATTTCAAGTCTTTCTTTAGCATCACCATGTAAACATGCAACCCTTCCTACACAGTTCTGTTTCTCATCTGTGAAGAGCTTTATTAACACTGAGAAGAAGAAGCCATTTCCTGGTTAAATGACCTACAAAAGCAAAAATAACTCTCATTTGGGTCAATAATGTAAAAATAAAATATCTCCATCCAGGATTTAAATTAATGAGAAAACTTGGCTCATGCAAAACAAAAGACATTTTTACCAAGAGCTTTTTCTTTGGTCTTTATCAGTTGTGTATATGTTTAGGTGTGTGTGTGTATGGGTATGGGTGTGTGTGTGTGTGTGTGTGTATGTGTGCTTTGATCTTAGTGTATTTTATCTTAGTATCTTAGTTTTCCTTTACTTTCAACCAATGTTTTCATCTTGGATAGAGAATGTAGACATTGCATCAAAGAATGTTCTTTAATCAGCAGCAAGAATTATTACAACCTATATAACAAAGATTAATACTAATTTATACAGAAGAATCTTATTGTCTAGATCCCTTTAGTGTAGGAACTTAATAATCTTTGTGACTGCCACCATTCTTATCCATAGTAATTTAATCATTACTTTTTTTTTCTCTGAATAGTTGTAGACATTCTTCCTTACACTTCTTTGTGGCCCCTGAGAAAACCTGGGGCAGAACAATGTACTCTCTATGGTATCCATTGCACTTCTGCCTGGGTTCTTGTGCCCCCTGTGACTATGCGTTGGCTGCTTTAGGTTTGCTGAGCTAACATGAGGCCACTGAGCTGGAAGCAGCGTGAACCTACAAAGTGTCAGCTGAGAGTACTCCTAGAGGGGAAGAGTAGCAATTAACAGAGAAAGTACAAGTACACAAAGAACATTAAAGAGTAAATATCTTCAACCATAAAGATCATTTCAGGACATCTATAGTATTAAAGACAACAAAATGTGGTTTACCTTACAAGTCTTTTCCTAGATAAAAAGCCTTCAGTTCTTCGAATCTAATGTTGATTTGGTTTTGTGTTCCAAATCCCTGTATGACAGGCACCTCTTTATTCACAAACCTTGACCAGCCCTTCATCCCCTAGACAACTATTCTCCAAACCACACTGGCTTGCTTTTATGTGTGCAGTATGGATGCCACCTCAAGATTTTATACATGAGTTCTAAAATGTTCTTTCCTGTGTTCCTTTTCTCTGTCTTCATTTTCCTTTGCACTTTCAATGGCATTGACTGACCTTGCTTACTGGTGTGCCTTTTGCTTTTTTTGCAGTACAATCATTGTCAGTCTTTAATTGAATTCTGTCAGATCTTGTAAATGAATGTGATAGATTATTATAACAAGTAAAAACCTACTCTACTTTGTTTGTTTATTCTCCTTTTGAATGCAGCTGCATAGAGACTCCTACCAAGACATAGATGGATTTTTCCAAACTTCAAGTCCAGTTGACCTTGAGTCCATAAAATTCACACAAAATGAGGTTGCTCCCATTGTGGTTCTAGCTTTAAAGATCTTGTGCCCTCTATGTAGTTTTCATAATTCTTTCTAGCTATAGATGGAGAACTCCTTTGCAGGGATGGCTAGTTCATCGCATTTTTGCTACTGTTTGCTATACCTATGTGCAAAGTTCAATCCCAAGCAGCCAAGCTACCTATCTTCTTTGCATTTAGCTCACTAAAACAATTAACAGATCACAGGCAAGACAAATCCAGTCTGGCCCAGATCTTCTGAAATGTTCAGCTATAAACTTGTTCTAATCCTGTCAATAATAAATATGATGAAATGTCCAAATTAACATTCTATACCTACCTGCCATCACTAAGACAGTGGTATAATAGGTTCGAGCCAAGATGAGGAAACAGGACATCTCAAAAAGGCCTTCTCTTGTCTAGAATATGGTGTTTGATTCTTTTATCAAGACACTGAGTTTCTTCACATTCCACTGAGCTGCTTATTTAGTTCAAATGTTTACTATTTTCCATTCCTTTCTTCATTCTAAAGTGCTGACTTTGAGGTTTCCTCCATTTGAAAAATACATATACTGGAAAGTCTCCCACACTCCCAAAGCCAGTTTTAACTCCTCTTCAGTTCTTGCTTTATCTTAATTGCTCCAAACTTTTTGTCTTCATAAAAGCATGGGACTCACAAATTCCTTTTCAAGGCAACTGTTGACCTACATTTTCAACTTTTTAATTATCTGATAACCCTTTTTCTCTTCTGCTATGAATAACTTCTACTGCATAGAGTGTGTCTGAAATACTGGTAAGTTTTCAACTCATGTGATCCTCTCGAGCACAGTAATTGACCTTTTATAAGGGAAAAAATATCAGATTTTTCTAGATGAAAAGTCCTATAGTTCTTAAGGCACAGAATGTAGCAGAATGACTACTGAGTGATTTCTCCAGATGGACTACAGAGTGCAACTACAGAACAGAAAAATGGCATGACTATTATAAATAAGGCTGCTATGAACATAGTGGAACATGTGCTCTTATTACATGTTGGAGCATCTTCAGGGTATATGCCCAGGAGTGGTATAGCTGTCTCCTTAGGTAGTACTATGTCGAATTTCCTGAAGAACTGCCAAACTGATTTCCAGAGTGGTTGTACTAGCTTGCAATCCCGCCAGCAATGAAGGAGTGTTCCTCTTTTTCTACAACCTTGTCAGCATTTTCTGTCACCTGAGTTTTTGCTCTTACCCATTCTGATTGGTGTGAGGTGGAATCACAGGGTTGTTCTAATTTGCATTTCCCCAATGACTAAGGATGTTGAATATTTCTTTCGGTGCTTCTCAGCCATTCAGTATTCCTCAGTTGAGAATTCTTTGTTTAGCTCTGTACCCCATTTCTAAATAGGGTTATTTGTTTCTCTAGAGTCTAACTTCTTGAGTTCTTTGTATATATTGGATATTAGCCTTCTATTAGATATAGGATTGGTAAAGATCTTTTCCCAATCTGTTGGTTGCCGTTTTGTCCTATTGACAGTGTCTTTTGCCTTTCAGAAGCTTTGCAATTTTATGAGGTCCCATTTGTCAATTCTTGATCTTAGAGCAGAAGCTATTGGTGTTCTGTTGAGGAAATTTTCCCCTGTACCTATGCGATCAAGGCTCTTCCCCACTTTCTCTTCTATTAGTTTCAGTGTATCTGGTTTTATGTGGGAGTCCTTGATCCACTTGGAATTGAGCTTTGTACAAGAGACAGGAATGTACCGATTTGCATTCTTCTACATGCTAACCACTAGTTGAGCCAGCACCATTTGTTGAAAATGCTGTCTTTTTTCCACTGGATGGTTTTAGCTCCTTTGTCAAAGATCAAGTGACCATAGGTGTATGGGTTCATTTCTGGGTCTTCAATTCTATTCCATTGATCCACCTGCCTATCACTATACCAATACCATGCAGTTTTTATCATAATTGCTCTGTAGTATAGTTTAAAGTCGGGGATGGTGATTCCACCAGAAGTTCTTTTATTGTTGAGAATAATTTTCCCTCTCCTAGGTTTTTTTGTTATTCCAGATGTATTTGAAAATTGCTCTTTCCAGGTCAGTGAAGAATTGAGTTGGAATTTTGATGGGGATTACATTGAATCTGCAGATTGCTTTTGGCAAGATGGCCAGTTTTACTATATTAATCCTGCCAAACCATGAGCAAGGGAGATCTTTCCATCTTCTGAGATCTTCTTCAATTTACTTCTTCAGAGACTTGAAGGTCTTGTCATACAGATCTTTCACATGCAACCCAGATGTCCTTCAACAGAGGAATGGACACAGAAAACGTGGTACATTTACACAATGGAGTACTACTCAGCTATTAAAATAATGAATTTATGAAACTCTTAGGGAAATGGATGGATGTGTAGAATATCATCCTGAGTGAGGTGACCCAATCACAAAAGAACACACATGATATGCACTCACTGATAAGTGGATATTACCCCAGAATCTCTGAACACCCAAGATACAATCCACAAACCACAAGAAACTCAATAAGAAGGAAGACCAAAGTGTGGATATTTCAATCCTTCTTAGAAGGGATAACAAAATACCCCACGGAAGGAGTTGCAGTGAAAAAATTATGCAGCAGAGACTGAAGGAAGGACAATCCAGAGACTACCCTACTTGGGAATCCTTCCCATATTCAATAACCAAACCCAGACACTATTGTGGATACCAGCAAGTGCTAGCTGAGAGGAGCCTGATATAGCTGTATCCTGAGAGGCTCTGCCAGTGCCTGACCAAAACAGAAGTAGAGCCTCATAGCTGTCCATTGGACTGAGCACCAAGTCCCCAGTGAAGGAGTTAGAGAAAAGACCCAAGGAGCTGAAGGGATTTACAGCCTCTTAGGCAGAAAAACAATATGAACTAACTAGTAACCCCAGAGCTCGGAGGGACTAAACCACTAACCAAAGAGTACACATGGTGGGACCCATGGCTCCAGCTGCATATGTAGCAGAGGATGGCCTAGTTAGTCATCAATGGAAGAAAAGACCCTAGGTCCTTTGAAGGTTCTATGCCCCAGTTTAGGGGAATGCCAGGGCCAGGAAGCAGGAGAGGGTGGGTTGGTGAATAGGGGAAGGAGGGAGGGGACAGGATTTTTTACCCTGAGGGGAAACCTGGAAAGGGGATATCATTTGAAATGTAAATAAAGAAATATCTAAAAAAAAAAAGAAAGAAAAATGGCATGAACCATTATAGCAACCAAAGGGAGTACAATACGGGGTTGAAAAAGTCAGCAGTTTTTTTCCTTTTTTATTTTGTTTTAGTTTTTAGCTTTAAAGGACACTTACCTATTTATTGTTTGTGTGTGAGGTTCAGGCCATCACACATATGTGGAGGTTAGAGGGCAGGTTTCAGATTTCAGTTCTCACTTTCTACCATACACCAAGTGGATCATGGTAAAGGAACAAAGAGAGTTGAATTGAACTCAGAGTGTTGCTATAAGGACATTTTAGGTCCCAAGTGCCATTGTTTCTCATTCATAAAATCATGGATGCTGTCTGAAGAACTTTACTTCTGACTCATGTTGATGCTGAAGCCATTGCACATGTCCTACATTTTGAGGAATTCCTTTCAGGAAGCGGGAATTGATACAAGCACCTACTGGGAAAAGCTAAGTGACTAAAATACAAGCCTAAAGCTGTGTTTCTCTAGTACTATAGAAAACTAGTAATAAATCAACAAAAAAATTGTTAAATATTAGCCAGGTATATTTGTATGTAGGTTATACTCTGTAAGAAACCTTCCACCAACAAATCCAGCTACAACTAGAAGTTCAATTGGGCAAATACCTAAATCACCTTTAGGTTATCAGAATTTCAAATAAGAATAGGATAAGACTTGAACCAGAAAAGGGTAATTTCAAAGACTTATAAAGTTAAAAATCAATGCACGAAATAACCGGGCCATTCCAAATGCAAACACATATGATTTTGTATTTGTTTCTAAGTTGTAATGTATGGCAACTACCTTTGGGTACTGGTAATTTATAGGATTGTGGTCTCAGCTTCATGAGTAACAGCCTAAGTTCTCATTGATAAGCAGAAGCTAAACCCAATTTGCTTCTTCAATCATGGGGAAAAACCAAGAACATGAAACACACTGGCAGTCTACAACACAAGTGTTCTATACAGTTAACGGGAAGAGCAAAGGTGTTTGTTTGTGAGAGCACCAAAATTATTTTTCCTGTTTGTGTTTCAGATGAAAATTTTTTCCAGTGAGGGGAGAGCATCACAAGTGTCCAGTGTTGAAATGATATTGTCTTCCTAAGTGTCTGTCAGGCGTGTTCCCACACTGTGAGGACCCTGCGGCAGCTTTTCTAGTTACATAATATATATAGTTACATAAGTGAAAAAAAAACCCAAGTGTCTGTAGCCCTACAAGAAACATGGATTACAAAACAAAGTCAGATGGTTTATTATGTGAACATTTTCTCAACTATGTGACGTTAGAGACAGTCTGAATCCCAGGAACCTGTATCTGGGCATCGGTTCTGTGATGTCCATGAGTCATGGTTCTGTGATGTCCATGAGTCATGGTTCCGTGACGACCATGAGTCATGGTTCCGTGACGTCCATGAGTCATGGTTCCGTGACGTCCATGAGTCATGGTTCTGTGACGTCCATGAGTCATGGTTCCGTGACGTCCATGAGTCTTGGTTCTATGACGTCCATGAGTCATCGTTCCGTGATGCCCATGAGTCATGGTTCCGTGACATCCATGAGTCATGGTTCTATGACGTCCATGAGTCATGGTTCTGTGACGTCCATGAGTCATGGTTCCGTGACATCCATGAGTCATGGTTCTGTGACGTCCATGAGTCATGGTTCCGTGATGTCCATGAGTCATGGTTCCGTGATGTCCATGAGTCATGGTTCTATGACATCCATGAGTCATGTTCTGTGACGTCCATGAGTCATGGTTCTATGACATCCATGAGTCATGTTCTGTGACGTCCATGAGTCATGGTTCTGTGACGTCCATGAGTCATGGTTCCGTGACGTCCATGAGTCATGGTTCCGTGACGTCCATGAGTCATGGTTCCGTGACGTCCATGAGTCATGGTTCCGTGATGTCCATGAGTCATGGTTCCGTGACGTCCATGAGTCATGGTTCCGTGATGTCCATGAGTCATGGTTCTGTGACGTCCATGAGTCATCGTTCCATGATGCCCATGAGTCATGGTTCTGTGACGTCCATGAGTCATGGTTCCGTGACGTCCATGAGTCATGGTTCTATGACATCCATGAGTCATGTTCTGTGACGTCCATGAGTCATGGTTCTGTGATGTCCATGAGTCAAATATTGTTCAGACATACTCCACAAAATAGAGCTAAAACTCATGAGTTTTAAAATGTTTTTGCTTGTTTGATTTTTTTTTTAGTTTTGCTTGGTCAAAAGTGTATTATTAGGGCTGACACACTAGTCATGCAGAAGATTAATGAGAATTGTTGGGTTTTTATTCAACAGAGGCATGTTCAGCACACCTCAGGGTCAGATAACCTGGTAAGAGCAGAGAATCCAAAAGTATTACACAAGAGTTATTGGAAGGATTGAGGAACCAGGAGGGGATTGGCACTCCACAAGAAGGCCAATGCGGTCAACCTGGAAGCTTGGTGCCTCCCAGAGACTGAACTACCAGCCAAAGGTCTGGACCTAGGCCCCACACATGTAAGCAGGTACCCACTTGTTTTTGTGTGGGTCCTCCAACAAAGGCAGTAGGGGCCTATCCTATTCCCTAACTGGGCCACCTTGTCTAGAATCAGTGGGAAAGATGTGCCTAGTCCTAGATACTTGAGGTGTCAGGGTAGGTTGGTATCTGAAGATGACCTCCTCTTCTCAGAGGCTAAAAGGACAATGTGTAGGGTTGGTGGGAAGAGAGGCGGGCACAAACATTATGTTAAGCGAATGAATGACTAAATAAATAGGGTAAAAGAAGGTACTGGTTTTTCTTTCAAAACCTTAGACTTTAATGAAAACAACAAAATTTTTGTAATCCACTTGATGAATATCATTTTACTCACATGTAATGAGTAACTGAGATAGAAAAGAGGGTTAAAAATTTGTCGATTTGGTAGAGAAAATCTTTGCAATGGCTTCACATTTAAATGTTTAGATATTTACCTAGTACTAAGTATGGTAAAAGTTTGACAAAGAAAAATAATGTGGAAACTTATATTGTGCAGCCTACTAAGTTACAGACGTTTCACATTAATTGAAAGTAAAACATCACAAGTTCAGTGGCAGTTGAATTGTAGGAGAAATGTGTAACATGAATCATACAGAATTGCATGCTGGGTTCAGGTTCACTACTGACACCAACAAGACACCACCAAGGAGTGCCATTATCTATTGACAAGTAGATTAATTAATTATCATCATCCTACCAAGGAATGGTGCTTTGTAAACTCCTCTGGGGGTCTCACTATGTGACAGGAATGAAACTGTAACAGCAAATTATCCCTGTCACTGAGTGCATGTGGAGCCTGGAGCCCTTTAACAGGGTGTAGAGGCAGCCCAGTTCGAGTTCTTGAGCACTGACAAAATACAAGGAAAGAAGCTATCTGGCTGTTCTATGAATTAGTACCAACATTTATTTAGATTAGATAAGACACTCATGGTACTTGGAAAACAAAGTGATTAAAAACACATTTTCTCAAATCTCATTTGTGGCACAGAGGACGGCAAGATTTGGCAGTTCTGTGATCTTAACAAATATGTTTTTAATAATGAATTAAGGTTTAATTTATGCATTTTCCTTATTGGGTTGTTTAGAAATTAGTGCTCATTTGGGAAGGATCCCATTGCATGGAAATCAGTGTGTGGGGACTGGTATCAGGTTAATGGGTTTGGGTGTTTAGAACACATTTGTTCACTCAGTTCATCAGAAAGGCAGCCCGGGGCCTGAAAAGTCATACCATCACCATCTGCACAGCTCCAGTCAGTGCTCTTCAAAATATTTAGTCAAGAAAGAAAAACAGTTCAAAGCCTTATTGAGTCTTTAAAGATGGTCTGGCAGACTCTGATAAAAATTGCCCACCACTAAAACTTGAGTCTGAAGGAGTTAAATGTTCTAATAGAACCTTCTGGTACAGGCAATGCCAGGACTAATGCCAATGCCAGGACTAATGCCAACATTTCTGGGTGTGAATGTAACTGCTCTCATCTATACTGTTCTAGACCTTGGGTTCTGTGACTATTCCTCTTATGAAGAGGCTTGAGTCCTCAGTTTCTCTAGACGTCAGGATTAGGCAGTGCACATGTCTTATAAAGCATGGGTCAGAATAGACCCTCCCATTCATGGACAAGTTTACCTCTTGTGTCAAAGGACGCAGCCTTTCAGAACCAAACCTCTATTTTGTCACCTTCAGCCCAGAAGTTTGCACCAAGCTTGAACTGGGGTAATGTGAATTTGGAAAGCACAGGGATGCCAGCAGAAGTTCAGAGACACCAGCAGGAGGGCAGGCAACATGTTTGCAGACAGAAGTAAAGCTAGAATCAAAGAGAAAGGAGAAGAGAGGACAGCTAGTCCTGAGAACCAGCACATCGCTTGCTCATTATCTCCCAGTTCATCATCCAGTGTCGAAGCTCATTGCTATTGTCCAGCCTCATGTTATGCAGCACAGTTCTACACTCACACTGTAACTCCAGAAGGCTTTGTCACAAGTGCAGACTAATGAAGGTGTGAAACTAAAACGATTATTCTTGCCCAATGATGGAGATGACTGTAACAAGAAGAAGATTGGAAGAATGCGAAGATTTTGGTAGGTATATGATGTGTCCTCAAGTATATGAGACAACAAAGAAACGAATCTTATTCTTCACTCTACATTGAAAGTAGAAAGAAAATGATGACGTCTTACATAGCAGTGGGTAATATCTAGGACAAGAGACTTATTTTTAAATTTTTATTTTCCATTCCTCTGTCATCAGACTAGTTACAGCTGACAGGAAAATCAAAATTTCAAAAGTTTAGCAAACAGAGAATTCATTTGTCATTCAAGCAAACCTTCTGTTTAAGCAGCTGCCTTAGACAGACGCCCTACAGATAACTCAGTAACTTGGGGACAGGACTTCAATTATCAGTAGCTCACAGTGTCATAGCTTTCTAATTCCTTTATTGAATCCTCTATCTGGAAAATAGATGGAGACAGGCAGGAAATCCACATATTTGCTGCTACTCAAGTCAAAACTCTCTTTGTTTCTGACCCCAAAAACAAACAGTTAAGGCTAGGAAAGACATTAGGCTGCAGAAGCTGTCGAAATTACCTCCCCTGGAAATGTTATGAGGTTGAGAGCAGAAGCATCATCTACTATTGTAGATGCCAGTACAATTACCAGCTATTGCTGCAGAGCCATGAATAGGTGGAAAAAGAAACAGAAAACACGCTTAAGAAAATTTCCTGCTCTCTGGCCCATGATGCCTTCTACAAACTGCTGTATCCAAGTATACCTGCAGGAGACAGACTCCAAAGGCAGGGTGACCAGATATGAAGTATGACAAGAAGGAAAGCTCAAGTGAGAATATTTCAATCCCACCTAGAAGGGGGAACAAAATAATCATGGGTGGCAGAGGGAAGGAGGCACCTGGGTAGGAGAGGACAAGGATAGGAAAAAAGGGGGCCAGGATCAGATATGGGTGGGGATAGGAGAGAATCCCTGAGAATGAATAGAAATATGCAGCAGTGTGGGATGGGGAGTGGAGGGAATCACTAGAAAGTCCCAGACACCAGAGACTTGAAAGGCTCCCAGGACACAATGGAGATGACATTAGTTGAAATGCCCAACACTCCAAAGGGAGAGGAGAGAGGGAAGAGAAAAGGGATAAAAGAGCAAAATCAGGTACGGGGAGGGGAGAGATAGGAGAAAGGCGCAGGGGGCCGGGAGAATGAATGGAAATATGCAGGTGACTGGAGTGGAGGTGGTTGGGAACTTTTAGAAAATCTCAACTGTATGGAGGATGCTCCCTGGACTCAATGTGGGTGACCTGAGCCAAAATGCCCAACATTGGGGAGATAGAACCTGGAATGACCACCTCCAGTAAGGACCCCCAGTGGAAGAATGGGAACATCAACCTGCCCACAAAACTTTCAACCCAAAATTGTTTCTGTCTAAAATAAATAATTATTAAAAAGCAAATTTAAAACTATGTGGATCAAAATGGGCAATACCTAGAGATCCCAACTATGGAACAATTTTTCAATGCAGGCAAAATTTTAGATCAGTACCACCCATGAGAGAGAGATGAAACCCACAGTTGGATGCTGAAAGAGAATCGTGTTGCTATGAAGCATCACAAAGTTAAGGTCATCTCTTCCAAGGTGCACAACTAGGCCTTTCCTTCCTAACAAATAAATACAACCAAGTGGAATTTTCTGTTGTCTGATCTCGGCACTCTCAAATTCTTTTTTTTTTTTTT
>NW_022196915.1:101450897-101475546 GCF_008632895.1 Mastomys coucha
TCCTTCTTCTTGAGTTCCTTGTGGAATGTGGGTTGTTCTTCCTGTATTCCAGACTTCTGCACTAATCATCAAAGGCCTGGCTCCTCCTTAGTAACTTCTTGAAAGTAGGAACTCAGAAGTTTCTGTGAAAACAGTCTGGGAATTTAGATATGTTATTGTGACAAACAAATTTAAGAGGTCCCCCGCCTGTGTGTGTGCATGTGTGTGTGTGTGTGTGTGTTTAATTATCTTTGGCAATAATCCTTATTCTACTTTATATAAAAGTATAGGTTAGCCCTATGACAGGACATTTTCCCAGGCAACTAGTATAGAGATAGCTAAAAGAATTCAACTGTGGACCCAGCATTTTCTTTATTGCTCCTAGGACTTGAAGACAGTTTGCACATAGCCTTACTCCAATAGAATAAAAATTATTCATTTAAATTAAGCAAATGATAAAAAAAAACATTTATGTTTCTAAAGCTGGCATGTATATAGAACAAGATCCCCTTGTCTTTATTATCAGTGTGCCAGGGTTAAGACCACTTAGAACAGGATAGCAGAGATGAAGAAATCACCGTCTTGCTGCTAATATTTTACTAAAGTTTTATAACCCAAGGCCCAGTCTAGTTTGTAATTCAAACAAGGAAGGATATTGCCAGAATACTACTTTTAGGAATTTTTCATCTGTTTCTTTGTAATTTAAGGACTCTAAAACCAAACTGAGGTTGCTATTACAGCAGTTGTAGTAAGACAGGCAGAAATACACACACACACACACACACACACACACACACACACACACACACACACAGACTCCATAGGCAGTAAGAACTCTCCTCACTCTCTGAGCTAGTCAGGAAGATCCAGAGAAGGGCAAAGGCATAGACCCTATTCTATCTCCCAGATTCCCTGGAGACCTGAACAAGAGCAGACAAAGAGACAGACAATGCCCCTCTGCAGAGAACTGGATGAGTCAGGTCCATGCTGCAGCCGCCTCATGTCCCTCTGCAGAGAACTGGAGGAGTCAGGTCCATGCCCCAGCCGCCTCATGTCTCCCTCTGTGTCTGATCCTGTCTATCTCACTACTGTCTTGAGAGTTTCCTATTCTTTGAAAGCACACCTTCAAATACTACTTTTGAAGGGGTTTTCCTTGTCAGTTAGCTCATTGGGATTTTTTTTTTTTTTGTCTGTCTGTGAAGGCTTTTTCCCTCTTAGATTTTCCACAGGACAGATCTGGCGAGATCTGTTGGTGGCTATGTACTGGAAATGGCTTCTACATGAGTTTAAGAGGATTATGAATATTGGGAAGGCTGGAATTCATCTGAGTAGTGAAAGTGTAGAATTAGGGTGATGCTTTCAAAGGAATCCTGCGGGTCCTCACACCTTCCTTTGGAGAGGGATTGACTCTTCCCACTCACTGAGGGCCTGCGTCCTCTTTACACACATAAACATACTAATGTCCTCTATTGAGTAGAACTGATACCTGGAAATGGGATCCACATCCGAGTGAAATGACGACATTTCCTGTAGAGACAGTTATAGTTTCATATTCGGGGGGGTCAACCTGACAGTCAGCTTCCCTAAAGCGATGCAAACCAGAGGGGTGTGGCTACCACCCCAGTAAGTCAGAGGGGTGTGGCTACCACCCCCAGTAAGTCAGAGGGGTGTGGCTACCACCCCAATAAGTCAGAGGGGTGTGGCTACTGTCCCTAGTAAGTCAGAGGGGTGTGGCTACCACCCCCAGTAAGTTAAGGAGCTGTTGCCACTGACAACAGCTGGGGGAGAGACTGATGGCCAGAAAAAACAGGCAAGAAGCCAGGAGGGCAAGGAAGGAGGAGGGGAAGTGTGACTACCAGGGCCTCGAATTGAGCATGCTTCATACCAAACTCCATTGCACTCAATAAGCTGCCTCTGTATGTTTCTAAAAGTGTAGGCTCTACAGACCAAGTAGCCCCTAAAAAAGTTAGCTTTCCTCCGTTCATTGGCTTCACCTTCTTCACTGCTGAGATGTCAAGCACGACCCCTGAGCAAGTCTTATGTTGACCATCAAATATCAAATGATCCATGGTGGCCTCAGGAAGGGGCCTTCTTGTACTTTTCATTTTAATTTTGCTGACAGCAAGATTCCCTTTCTCTTTTTTTAGTAAAGCCTTTGTGTCTGAAAGGATGATGCTTTTAAATGCTGTCCTTCTGGTGTCTATTTTATTTATCTTTAATCTATTCCCATTAAGATCTACTTAGATGGCTGATACTTGGTTCTGTCTTATCAAAAAAACTGTAGTTTTCATTTTCATCATTTGCTTGTAACCTATTGAACCAGTCTGTATTTAGTTCAGGCTTGCTGTCTGGTTAATGGGTGAATATAACCAGGGTCTCCTACAGAGCCTTGTGTTTACTTTCTAAGCTCATTTATAACAATATTTTGTCAACCTAAAACAAACTGTTACCGAGAAGAGGCAACCTAATCTAAAGAATTGCCCACACCACTGGATTTTCTTGTGATAAGTCTGTGGACGTTTTCTTGAGTAATGGTTGATTTGAGATCCTAGCCCACTCTGGACTACGTGACTCCTGGACAGTTGGTCCTCATTGCATAAGACAGGAAGCAAAGGAAGCCTTAGAGAACAAGCCAATGAGTACTATTTTCTCCATAGCCTTCTCTTCAGTTCTTGGCTTCAAGTTCCTGCCTTGAGCTCTTGCCCTGGCTTTTCCCAATGATAGATTATGACATAGACATGTAAATCAAATACGCCCTTCTTCCCAAGGACTTCTGGTCATGGCTTTTTATCAGTGCAACACAAAACAACCTAGGATTATAGCTTACACTTAACTGTGTTGGCCACAGTAAATACCTTGGTAGGAGCAGGCAGTTGTGGTTTCCTCTGAGGACTCTGTGTGGATTCTTTCTTCTAACTTAAATATGGTAGTGACACTCTTATTCTTTCTCACTCAACTAATAAAGATATTTTACTCTAATTTGAAATAATTATTTCTGGAGAAACTGATGCCAAGGAATGACTTCTTCCAGACAAGAAAGATTTTTTTCCTCTCTAATCATCATTCTTTTGAATCACCTCCCCATTTTTCACAGCTTAGGAGTCAATTATGTAATCACATCTACTACACAGTGCAGTTCAACTTTTGACCTGTGCTGCCTAATAACATTTCTCCTATGGGAGACTAGTTATAGATCAAAGACAGTTTGGTTCTTCTGCAGTTGTTGTTTCTTGCTTTGCTTTACTTTGCTTTGGATATTTATTTTCTTCTTACACTCCTCTCTGCTTTGATACAAACCCACTTTCCACCTCAATAAATAATTATAACCTTTGCTAAATACTTATGACTTAGATGCAATGGCCTATGTTACAAAACTCCCTAAATTTCCTGGAATAAATCATATTATTGGCCAGTGTAAAGAAAGACAGCTATAGACTGATTCCACAGTGATTTAGAGTTTAGATGAATAGCCCACCTCAGTTGGCTCTGCTCTTCCTGTCTCACCAGCCTCTTTGAACCAATACATAAACTCAATTGTGATTTTCTCATGATGAGTCACCCACAGAAATTCTAAAGACCTACCCAAGTTTTGGTACTGATATGACATAATTGATTCCCTTACTTAGTAACTAAAGCAAATTTCCTGGTAAAATGTGCATGGCACACATGGTATGGGGCAGAATGTGTGTGGAACTCATGGTAATGACAAGGGGCTTGGTAAAATGACCAAAGGTGAGGGGCCCATACTGTCTCAGGAAATTAGATCCTGGTATTCAATTTGCATGGTCTTAGGTACCTTGTGATAAGTCCAGCTTTCCCACTCATTCTCTTCCACTTCAGAAGTACCCCATTTGATTCTCTCATAAGCTTTCATGTCCTCTACCCTACCTAGGAACTCACAATAGCCTCCCATGCCACCCTTGTAAGAGACTCACTCCTCTTGGACTTATTCTATACTCACCTCCCAAGCCACCAAGCCCATTCATCCATTAACAAAGGAATAATGAGATTAAAAATAAATCATATCAATTCATTTTTTCTTCATTTGCCTAGATATCACAGTAAAAATGTAACTGATATAATATTTTTAAAATGTATTAAATATGTCATTCAGAAGCCAGAAATCTAATAGTACTGGTCCCCAATAAGAACAACTGAGACAAAATTCAAGACAGAATTTAAAGAGCAATCATAAACATGCTCAAAGTATTCACCAAGGTCACAAATAAACATGTATAAACTAGATGTGAACAGCAATAAACTGAAGCCCAAGAAAACACAAATGGCTATTGAAGTAATGGGGACAATGCAGAATATGGAAAATAAATTCAATAAAGGAATACTGGAAATACTGGAAAAAATGAAACTCAAGTGTATGTGGGCACGGGCAATACCATAAGTCTAAAATCAAGCAAACAAAAGTCAGTGGAGGGTCGCACTTCTACACAGAATAAAAGATGTGGAGAATGAAGTATCAGAAATTGAAAATTATGTAGAGGAAGTGGATCAGCCTATCAAAGGAAAGATAATGCAAGAACTTTTGGACATAATGAAAATATAAAGTCTACAAATTACAGAAAGAGAAGACTGGATTTTCAGGTCAAATAATTGAACATTTTCAATAAATTTACAGGAAAAAAATTCCAAAACTAAAGAAATAGTCACTCAGGTACAAGAGACACACAGAACACCAAATAGATAAGAAAAGAAAGTCAACTCATCATGATACTTTGATTGTCCTGATGGACCTGCCTTTACATATGATTCAAGCATTCTGTCTTGAATCAAAATTTTTCAATTGTAATTACGAAACCCAGAAGATCTTAGAACAATAGGTTCCAAGTTCTGAAAGACTACAAATGTCAAAACAAAGTACATTACAGGGCAAAAGTATCCAACATAAAAGTCCCTGATAAAAATTGGCTAAAGTATTTTATGACCATCAAACCAGATTTGCAGGCTCTATTTTGATATCATGGTGATGAGTTGTGATAATACAGTGATGAATTTAATCCTTTGTGATATCAACATACAGAGATTTGAAGTAACAAGGCTACATTTTGAAATCTCAAACATGTGCTATGAAATCCAGATGGGAAATTGAACTATCACACTGTTGAATTGAGATGGTACAGCACACTAGTTTCCCATTACAATAATCTCTTTTATCATCACAATGGTGAATTTAAAGTGTCAGGTTGCTCAACAATGCCCTTTGCAATGTTCTATGTTTTTATCTCAGTGATAAATTATTATATCAGAAGGGATAATTTTGATATTAGGGATATATATATGTATATATACATATATATGTTTATATATGTTTATATATACACATACACACACACACATATATATATATATGTATGTATACTATTGAATTCAATTAGTATTGACCATGTACACATGGTATACGAATAACATCTTAGTTTATCTATGATGAAACTGACCCTCCCTCCAACCACAGCCATTTACTGTATAAAGCTCTTCAATCAGAAGTGGAGGCTTGTACACACTTTCCTGTGGGCAGTCCACTGGTATGGTGTTGGATAAGGCTTGTACAGGCTATCGTGTTGTTGTGAGCTCATTGGTGCAATAGCCTTGTCTCTTCCAGAAGACATGATTTAACAGCCCTCACTTCAATCCTCTCGTACAGTCTTCTTACCTCTATTCTGGATGTTCTTTGAGCCTTGGTTATAGTTTGTATTATAGACAATCCATCTTATCACTGTGTCTTATCTAGACTGATTTTATTACTACAACTTAAATGTATTAATTTTATTTAGGTTTCTTATCTGAAAGTGTAATCTCCAAATATTTGATTCACTTATTTATGTAAGTTTCATTTCACTCTTTTTCTATTTGCTGTGTCACTCCTGACCATTTTCATAGTCTCTTTATTTGGATAAATCTATCACAATGCGGTTTCTCACCTCACCATTGCCATCTCAGTGGCACTGAAATGTCATCTAATGATGCTATGATAAGTCGAGAAAACCTCTGGCTCAAAACTAGCTTGGGATTCTTCATTTGAATTTGTAGATTTTCATACTGACCGTGTTCCATGTAGTACTGAGAAAGCACTGTATAGGACACTTAGGCAAACTTTTCTGCGTGAATACTCCTATTCTAAATCCTGCCCACAATTTTCAGCCACAGTGAGACTGAGAGCGGCCTTCCTTCTCTGAGGTCTAGTCTTTGTGTTGTAGTTATATTAGCCCTCTCATAAGGGTCTTAATTTTGCACAGTGGACTCCGATATTGAAGAATTCTCCTTTGTTTGCTTTGCTTCTTATTTTCTAGTGGTGCATACTGTGAAGACAACATCTTTGTCATATTATTCTGGTCAGAGCAGAAACGTCTCCCCATCACTTTTTACTTGGGAAGTGGATAAATCACTGAACACAAGTAACTGGAGGGTAGTACCATTGTTATTTCTTAACACCCAGCAAGGGGAAGAACAACCTCTTTGTAATTCTTCGAAAACCATATTTAATGAAACATGGCATAGCTGGCCAAGCCTACCATTATCATGTAACAAGCTTTTATTTTAATGGTAGAATGAAATCTTTAAAAAAAATTCTAAGAGCCTTTTTTTTCTAATTCAAAACTGTATGACAATAATTTGGAAAAGTAGTTCTTAGCACAGATGATTCTGAAAGAAATAAATAATGTACTGCTCAAATTGCCATTTCAACAGCTTACAGAGCTGCATGGCTGAATAAATAATAAAAACTTTCAATATCAAAATCTGTTTAAGTTTTATGAGAAGGATATAAGTAATAATAAAGTGAGATATGGAATATTTCAGAAGAAACTTCTACTGTTATGAGATTCATTAAAAATAAAACAAATATAAAATGGTGTAGTAATTTCAAGTGTGATGGGAAGGAAGAAAATACCACATGGAAAGGTAAATTGGGATCATACTTTTAGAGAATTACCTCATGATGCCAGAAAACACAATAGAACTCAGTCTCAAAGCTATAAAGAAATAGCAGATGTTAGAACAAAATATGCATAGCATGTTCTTAGTCAAGAAAATAAGATGCATCAGTGTATAACCTGAGGAAGAAGAGCAGTGTCTGATGGGAACCTGAAGCTCAAAGTGAAATTAATACAGAAAATAAAAAATACTCTCTCTCAATGGGAAGAATCACAGAACTAAAAGAAAAAAAGATATAAGATGAAGAAGCTGGAAGACAGGAGTTAGAGAAGGAAAGCAGGTAGGTGTGTCTGAGGAGGAACACGGAACAATGCAAACAAATGCTCATGGGGGAGAGACAGAAAATTAAAACAGAACCCACGACTGACCAGGACCTCCCCCTTCCAACAAATGCCAAGTTCATTTTGGTGATGACATTCCATAAATGTCAAGAAAGAAAGTTCAATAGGCTGAAGAAAGAAATTTATTATTTCAGACAGCTATTACTTTCTGAGCCTTCTTAATAAGTTTGTTTGTTGAAATTCAACCTTCATGAAGTTTGGAAGAGAGAATCCTTGAGAAAGTTGTATAATTGAGTTATTAATCATGTACATATGAATTAAGTAGGCACATTAGATATTCAGAGAATGTGAATATTTCACATGCATATGCACACATATGCATAAGAAACCTAAGGGGCGAAACATACAGAATTCACAAATGAAAACTGTATGGGACTAAGAGACTAATGAGACACTGAGCATAAGCACAAGGAGAGATTCAGTCTTTGGGGAAGACCAGTAGCACTTGGGTTTATTACCCTAGCATTGAAGAAGGATGCTGTGAGGAAAGAAATTACATAAGAACTGCTATAAAGTTGAAGAACTAATTAGTATCAACACTCAAGAGGAGGACACATGGGGAGAACCAAAGTAAAAATTCTCATTATTTTGTAGATTAATGGGAGAACTCACTATCTGTTCTTTAATCTCAGAAGTTTATAAATTTTAAGATGAGTAAAACATTGATCCAGCTAATGATTTGAAGTTATGTAGGTGATAAGCCTTTGAACTGAAAACATGTATCTCACTATCAAATTACCAATAATAAGCCATATGGACTAGGCATAAAATCTAAAATATGGAGCACAATAAAGACTAGGTATACAATATACAATATAGAGACTAGGAACATATTATATAAATTAGGAATACAGTATAGAGATAAGGTAACAATATAGATTGAGTATTATAAAAACAAGTCATACAGTATAGAGACTAGGGATTATAGACACTAGGCACACAATACAAAGATTATTTATCAAAGTTTAGAAAGAAATTGCATCAAGAAAGAAGTCTACAGAAAAATAAATGTCACAGAAAGCCATAGGATTTTCTAAAATGTTAATAATGCATTAGAACAAAAAAATAAAATGGTTTGAACTTTGTGATAATAATTACAATAATTTGAGATCCTTATGTGTCATTCATAAGAACTAAATGTAGCAAATTTGACTCAGCTCACAGTTTTTTAAGTTTATAGGGAACTTGACAACTATTGAAATCAGTATGTATGTAATAAGAAGAAATGCAGAATAGGCAGAGCGTGTCTAGCAGAGAGATCTGCAGTAGTCTTGGAACCCAGGAAGGTTCCTCAAAAATAACACTGAAACTCAGACTTGAAACTGGTGGTAATACCTGGGCAAACTATAATGAAGATGGTAAGATAAACACTTATGCACTCCCCAGAAAGCATAGATGGAGAGTCAAGACTTTGTGGGAATTTCAGTATGTCCCAGCACTGGCAATAAGAGGGAAAGTTTTATGTTACAAATCAGGAATGGGAGGCAGAGACACTAGTTTAAGCCTTTGGAATGCAAAATAAATAATGATAAGACCAGAGGATGTCAACTAAAAGCTTGGCCTCTGCAGATCTGCATGCCGGTAAAATAAGTCTGGAACGAGAGCGTTAGATAAATGGTTCCCACGCTGAGCATTGATGGCACTGGGGACAGACAAAGCTTTGCTATGACATGTTTGGGGCTTCCTAAATTTTCAGCGGTACCTTTAGGTTCCACCTAACTGACGTCCGTAATACCCAACCCACTACAAACAAAAAGTGTCCAGCAAATAACTCCTGGATAGAAAACGTCTCTACTCACGATAGTCCACAAGATTGAAAGGAACCAAAACGGTGTGGTGATACTTGATACCAGGTTCTCGAATAGTAATGTGTGTTTAGAAGGAAGGAGTGGGAGTGGGAGATGGTGTTTAAAAGCTTGATAGAGGAGAGTTGATTTAAAATACGTATTCTTGGAAACCAGAGAGAAGGACAAATTAAACACTGACTCTCTTTGAGCTGTAGTGAACACTTTGTAATGAAAGAGAAAGGAAAACAAACTTATGGAGGAAAATCTTGACAGTGAAAATACTGAATCTAAAATATTTGTGAAATATTCAAGGAATGACAGACACAAATAATGCCTTTCTCCAAATTATCAAATTTGATATGGCAAATTTCTTTCTTTTCTCATTCCCTGTATTATTTAGTAAAGTATTATCTGAGTAGATAGAAGACAGACAGACTGATAGATAGATATTACATATAATCAAAAACTCATTACTGATATTTTTCTTCTTTGAAAATATTAGTATATGGTTCTTCTTGCAGTCATAGATAATATTATTTAGAGAATTTAGATTTAGCCTTTTTAACCATAACTTGCTTATTTGGTATACTTTACAAGACTAAAATAGATTATACATTTCTAAAGTAATCTTACAGATATGGCATAGAAAATGCATACATATTCACCATTTTTGAGAAGCCAGATGTTATCTGCCTATGCCAGTATTAATGACTAAAGAGTAAAGAAGCCTCATGAGACTGCTTATTTGGTCAGCACAGGCACTCACAATATATGGACTGATTTTAATCATTTTATTATTAATTCACCCATATTAGATATATGTTTCCAATCTTCAATTCATTGGACAAAACTATAATTCACATATTTCTATAATGAACTATAGAAGGGCTGACTGTGTTTTTTAACAATGGGGACAAACAACAAACGAGCCTTTCCAGGGTCTTGCCACATGCAACACAATCCTCGCACTGTTCTCCAGGTCTGCATATGCTAAATAGATTCAAGGAATGAAAAGGAACAAATTCCTGTGTCAGCAGTTCAAACCTCTTTGAATTTTATGCCCTGAGAACACAGGAATCTCTAGTCAGAAAGTTTCATATTTTCCCTTGACTTTCTTTATTTCAGTCTGGCTTAGTGGGCAGTAAATATTTCTGACTAAGACTTGGCTGGCAGATACTTGGTACATGATCCCATTATTTTTCCCTCTAAGGGGTAGATGAACTCTTTCAGGTTAAGAGGGTCTGCAGCACTGACAACATAATTAATGAAAAGTCAGCCAGTTGTAGAAAGGTCCAGGAAGGCCAAGAAGCCAATCGTCCCCACCTGCCATTGCTGCACTCCTTCCAAGACAGCCCCATTCTAATTGGGAACTAATTTGCTCTGCACCTGGGGAAACGGTCACTCCACTAATGGTCTTTCAAACTCATACCCTACACTTTTTTCAGTATCTGTCTTCTCTTAGCAGCTTGCTGTGCACATTTTGCTTTAAGTACAACCCCCAGAGCTGTTCCTAGATGACCTTGCTAACATCCTCCCAGTTCTGGCCAGCTCTAATGTACACCCATCTAATGCAGACATGTGTCTTCTAAGGTGTATGTCTTTTACTCAAGACTGAGTCCATCTATTGTTTCAACATGTGTACAGAACTAAACATTAAGGAACTCTAGGAAGGTTCTAGAAAGACAGCTTACTCTGCCAAATTTAGCATCACTGAGTTAAATATTTAAATATAAGTGAAATCTCTGTGATACTAATAAACTTTAAACTCTTGGATGTAATATGGAATATTACATATATGTATATATACTTTATTGTATGTGTACATATATATGTAAAATATATATGTACAGATATGTATATATATGTATATTTATATATGTAGTGTAAGGAAGAAAATATCACTTGATTTTACTTCCCCAGAACTAGTCACAGTAGCTAATGCAATTAACATCTTTGAAGCCCACTCTATGTAAAATAGTATGGTACATTCTGAGCATGAGACACTGCAGCACCGTTTATGGAATTTATATTCTCTCAGTATAGACAGATATAAGCAAAGAGTCAACATATGCAAAATTCTCACTTAAATCTTTTGGTTTGATGAATGACTCTATGGATATGAAGAGAGAATTCATAGTTAAATGTAAGACATTAAAAGTCGATAACTCACTGGGCAGTGGTGGCACATGCTTTTTGTCCCAGCACTTGGGAGGCAGAGGCAGGCAGATTTCTGAGTTCAAGATCAGCCTGGTCTACAGAGTGAGTTCTGGGACAGCCAGGAATACACAGAGAAATCCTGTCTCAAAAAAACTAAAACTAAAAAAGTAAAAAATAAAAAATGTTGATAACTCTGCAACTCCAGTATATTCCAGTATAGTATCTGGTGTAGAGATGATGCTAAGTCCACTTATTTAATGGAAAAATGGTTACAAGAATTTCTAAATGGTATTATCTCTTTTTAAAAGATGATTATTTCAAAATTTCCACAAAAATCTTCTACTTGTTTAAGACTCAGATATTCACCATTAGAATCTCCTGCTCCTAAAGACGGTGTCAGAAAACAATCACCTTCACTAATAAATGACTAGGGAAATTAACTAATTAATTGGATAACCATAATTATCCAATAAGAGAACATAATCTTGAGAAATAATCATCTCAATATTCAGAAAGCAGATAGACAATATTAAAGAAGAATAAAGGGCCAGGTAGTAATGAATGGAAAAGGCGTCAAGTGCAAACATCACCTCTGTTAGGGTGGACAATCGTTGTATAGTCAGAATGTTAAATATTATTAAATAATAATTACATAACTTCTTTACTAACAATGTCACTTCAAATTAAAATTTAAAAAAGGTGTAAAGTCTATGCTCAGAGTAATTCAGCATTCATTCAACAACTGTTATATTTTCATTATATTTATGTTCCAAGCCACATAATATTAATATAAAGTCTAAGAAATCAATGTAACATTTACACATGTCTAAAAAACATCTGAAATTAAACCATAGTCAATTTCTTGATTTGTTCATAAAATCTTCATGTGTTTCAGATCTTCATAAATGCTAATTATTATTTGAAAATTTCTTTGAATTTCAAACCATTTTGCTCTTATATTTGGGATATCAATAAGCCTAGTACAAATGCAAATGTTAGACATAAATATTATTTTTTCATTTAAAAATTACAATTTTCTAACTGGAAAAAAAACATATAACATATGGATTCTGGTTCAAATTCCTGTCTTAAGATCATGATTTACCAACACTGGAGGAGATTATTTTATTTCCAGAATAATTCTACAAAATCATTTATAAAATCTGAAAGTTTGTGTTTTCTTATACTCTACTTACATTATTATCAAAAATACCCAAAGAGCAAAGGTTACCCTTACTGGTGTTATTACAGAAAATGTATTTGATTCAACATCTAGAAGGATGAAGAAATAATTTGGAAGGAGAATATAAATGTGCATGAACCGGTCATATTTAAAACTGTGAAAAAGTAGAAGTTGCTTTTTAATTGGAGCTTTAAGAAGTGATATAAGCTGTAACTAAGGCAACATAATGGACTACAGACTCAGTTGACCTTAATTTGTAAGTTAAACTAAGCAATTAAAAAAACACATATATCCTTATTTGGTAATGCATTACAAAGTTTATCGACCCTTTTTTTTTTTTAACTTTCCACTCATTTGAATTTCTTCCATATGAAGCAATGCATATATTCTACAGAAAAAGTAGTTTATTTAAAGTGATTGTCTATTAATTAAAATTAATAATATTTCCCCCACCAGTTGGAAAATAGTTTAATAAACACATGTTAGAGAGAGCTAAGATCTGTAATGTTCATGAAATGATACTGGGGAGTACAGCCTCCAGTGAATTACCCCCACTTACACGGACAGAATTTTGAATATCTCCCCTTCTACCTCAAGATTGAACCAAGGGACCACAGAAGTCCCCATAGGGTCCCATTACAGACCAAACAAAATCAAAGGAAAGAGGCCAGAATGGACTCCTTCCCAGACCACTCTGACAGACAGAAAGGATGCACAGTTCTGCAAACTCAACAGTAAGAGAAAGCAATCCACCCTCCTCTTCAGGGCCCAAGGTGAGTAGGTGTGGGTAATTCTGGGGAACATCCTTGCCCCAAAATGTCAGAAATCTTTTATCTCACTTGAAAGTAACATAGGGAAACTTGTCTTCTAAAAGGACCTAAAAAGATCTCAAGTTTAGCCTTTTAGGAAAAGAGCATCAGATATTGAGAAAGACTTCCTATTTTTTGTTAAGAAATTCAGTAAGAGCTTTGGAACCAAAAACTCTACATGAATGACCTATTTTGCTGAAATATTACAGGTAAACTTGAGGATTTAATCATGCTTTGAAATACACATGCCAATAGCTGACATGCTAAACATATTTTTCAAATAATTGCCTAATATTATAATATCTAGAAAAATGTAAATGCATATGCTTTCTGCTTCAACTTTAGTCTTTTTTTAAGTGTATGCAATATTCTTGGTCATATTATTTCCTCTCCCGTAACTCCTCAAACTCCCTACCTACCAGATTCATATACTTTCTCCTACTCACTCTCTCCAAAAGAAAACCAAACAAACAAATGTACCAAACAAAAAAATCAAAAAAAAAATCCCAATAACAATGAAAATCAAAGAAAACAAATAAGATCAATAAAACAAACAACAAATACCAACCAACCAAAAACTAAACAAAATGCACACAAAACACACGGCTTACATTTTGTCTTAGCCAGCTACTCCTAGAATTGAAACCAGCCTGGACTGTGATTGATATACTCAGCATAACTCCATTGAAAAAACAAACTTTCCCATTCCTAGTGGGGAGCGATTGTTAGTAGCTTTTCGGGAAGGAACAGAAACTGTGTGTCACATCCCCAACTCCATGCTTTTGTGTGTGCTGTCATAGTTCCTATGAATTTGTAGTTGTAATTGACCTGTTATGTTTAAAACATGTTTCTTTGGAATCTATAAAATACTCATATTAATTGACAAGGGAGCTTAATGTGGAAATTGCCTAGCTTATATACAATAAGGACAAGTATAATATCTTGCTTATCCAAAGTTGCACATCAATATCATGCCCATATAAAGTCTAAATTGCTCAGTTGTCATTACTAAATAAAATATTACAATTGTAGAAAATAAGACAAGAAGTCATGTGGATATTTGACAGAAACAATAGCATTTATTTATGAAACAGCTCAAATACAGAGCATCACAACAAGCATTAGAAAGATTACATTTAAGTCCTGACATGTATGTTGAAAATATTGCATAAGTCACACCTTTTATCAAGAAGGAGGAGAGGAGGAGGAAGAGGAGGAGGAGGAGGAGGAGAAGGAGGAGGAGGAGGAGGAGGAGGAGAAGGAGAAGAAGAAGAAGAAGAAGAAGAAGAAGAAGAAGAAGAAGAAGAAGAAGAAGAAGAAGAAGAAGAAGAAGAAGAAGAAGAAGAGGGAGAAAACTATGGCAATAACTTTTTTGAGGAGATAAAAGGAGAATTTCTAAATTTTTTGTAAATATACTAATTACAAAAATTATTGTAATGACACTGATTGTAATGACAAGTAACAAAATGGATACAAATAGGCCCAGAAACATTCCTATATTAAGGAAGTATACTTTGCTAGGTTTTTGTTTGTTTGTTTGTTTGTTTGTTTGTTTTTGTTTTTCCAGACAGGGTTTCTCTGTATAGTCCTGGCTGACCTGGAACTCACTCTGTAGACCAGGCTGGTCTCGAACTCAGACTCCACTTACCTCTGCCTCCCAAGTGCTGGGTGGAATTAAAGGCATGTGCCACCACTGCCTGGCACTTTACTAATTCTTAATTGCAGAACATTTTCCTTGGGCTGCAAGAGAATACAGTTATTGTCAAACTGTAAGGCATAAGTTGCATACCAAAGGTGCCAGGGTAAAGCAATGCAAAGGAGAAAACCTCTTCAGGAAGATCAATCATTGATTTCAATTTAGCAGTGTTAGGTCATGTCCAAGGATGATGAATCTTGATCTGATTTCACTGAATACCAGTTTCCAAAGAGGTTGGATGGAGATGCTATCTGCTGCAACAAAACAGAAACAGGGAACAGTGTTTTAAGCATCACTTTCTGGGACACAATAGCAGAGAATTAGATAGCTCTACTGTTGTTACAGATGTCTTTAGAATGCAGTGATTTCTGGTGGCTCATCTTCAAAGACGGGGGAGATGTTGCAGAGAGGATGCCAAGCCTGTGTAACAGCCAAGGCAAGAAATAACATGTTCATTTCAACAATGGTAAGGCTAAAGAAAAATCTAGAAATCAAGTATATGCTCGGAGTAAACAAAAATGATGGGAAGGAGTGCATGACAGTCTTTATATGATATGAAGAAAGTACATCATTGATTCTATAAACAGCAGACACTCAGAAGGGAAGCAATAGCTTAGTGTGTAAGAGAAATTGCTTTATAATCATAGGGACCTGAGCTCAGCTCCTAGTATCTAAATAAAGATTGGCATGTCTGCAATCCTATTGCTACAGAAGTTGCAGTTGAGACAGGAAGATGCCTCAGTCTTGCTGTTCATCAGCCTACTTCAGGGTTTAGACAGAAACCCTCTCTCAAGAGATGAAGCCTGAAAGTGTAAAAAATTCCATAGGACAATCAATACAACCCCCAGCCTCTGTGCATGTGTTCTTGCATACACACATGCATATACATTCACACATGGACATATATGCCACATGCTACATACATCAGCTCTGTACTCACACACACACACACACACACATATATATATATACATACATATATGTATGTATACACATATACGTGTATGTGTGTATATGTAAAATTCTGAATCAAAGAGTATAGTCTAGATGTCAAAAAATCTTCCTAAAAAGCCATGCTGAAATGGTAACTAAGGACTCTGTTTACCTTCCCTACCTGTTTACTACTTTAAGTCTCAGGTGTAGAAATCAAGGTAATTAACTTAAAAATAAATTGTAACTCCATCCATAACCTAAATGTAAAAGAAGGAGAAAATGTTAGTTAATGTATGTTTTTTTCTGAGTTAAAATAATGTCCTATTGTATAAATTTGCTTTGTGTGGAGCAGGCAAATATGAATTGTTGACATGGGTATATTCATGGTTAGGACATCACTGCTTTAAACCCTTGGGAATTTGGAAAGCCTTCCTTAGGTCTGGCTAAGGGAAAAAGCAAAGCCTTACTCTGGACCGTGTGCAGGTGTTAACGGTGTGTGCAAAGACTAACAACCACAAAGTTTTTCTCCCAGATGTTTCTGACAGGAGCCAGCTCCCACACAGAAACCCTCCCATTGAGACATACGGCCTCCTCCTTGTCCTGGACATGCTGCACTGAGATCCAGGTTGGACAGCAGAACCTTTCCCTCAGAGCAAGCACAACTCACTCAATCCAAACTTCCTTCTGTGTGTGTGTTTTCAATTCTCCACTGTCTGTTATTCTTCATTCCTGTATTGCCCTACTCGGGATTCCAGGACCAAGCTGTTCAAGATGCAGGATTAGTGGTCAGATTTTAGTAGATGAACAGTCTCTGTGTAAAGCTTGTCTCAATCCCAATGCCTGTTAGGATCTATAAGTCCCATCTGTGGTGACTCACAGATGATTTCAGAATGTCACTATTTCTCATCATTTGATCTGACTCCAGCAATCTGGTTCTGATGTGAATGTTTTCTAAGCATAAACAACTCTCAAATGTTTCATCTCTGTAATCTTCATCTCTCATTGACTCACAAGCTTCTTATTCAAAGAATGCTTACTGAACTCCAAATATCTTATGTCCCTAAATCCTAATGCAGTTAGAAATTTTCTAAAACTCTCTTGTTTTTCCAATTGTCCAGGTACTTTTGTCAATGCAGGAAATGTCAAAATTCAAATAAATTATCAATAAAAAACCCTGAGTTTATGCTAAAAAGAGAAAGGTCGAGTGTCCTGATAAGAATATTCCCAAAAAATACCTATTATTTTTAAAGGTAATCATAATTCACAGTAAACCTATGCAAAAATGTACACATCCATATCAACTTCCTTCCAACTTTTAACCATGTTATTATTTCCAGGTTTGTAGGGCTACTGCCCCTAGCACATAGTGTGCCTAAGATTACTGCCCATAGGAGCACAGTGTGCCTCTAGCACTTGTGATTCTTCTCTTCATGTTCTTTTCTTTTTCTGTTCTTGCTGGGTAGGTGTATAGATGTAGACACATATATTCCATGATGTCTGTGGGGATGCCTGAAGACAACATTTTGTGTGTCCACCCTAATTTCTATTCTGTTTGAGATAGTCTTTCACCATTGTGTCTGGTAGACTAGCTGGCCCACAACCTCTCAGGGGTGCTCCTTTCTCCACAGTCCATCCTTCAATCAGAGCGCAGGAACTACACATATGTGTTACAGTGCTTGGATTTATTTGTATTCCTTGTACTTTTGTAGTTGGCACTTTCCCACAGAACTATCTTCTCAAACTCCTTGCCATCACTTTCTAAGCATCATGCTTGCTCTGCTTAAAAAAAATGGTGGTCTTCCAAGTCTCAGGAGCCAGTAACAAATGCGACCAAATTCACCTTTAGTACACTTAACATATTTATCTAAGCATAATAACCAGCTTATGAGAAACAAGTTACCTGCAATTTCACTCTGGGCTTGGTCCAAGCAGAGGAACATAGGCTCTGCAAGATAGCCCTGGCCTCTATGTCAGCATCCTGCAAATGATGGCAAATCACATGCCACCTGTGCAGGGGAAACAGTGATGAGTGACAGATGCCCTCTAACCTTCAGTTCCACTGGTCGCCCCCAGAAGGGTGGATTGTTTGTGTGATGAATAAAGAAGTCACTTGATTCTGATCCCATGGTGCACTTTTTCCCAGTCTTTTCATCTGTAAAATGAAATAGTTGTACCCAACTCAAAGGATCCCTCAGAGAATACAGTGAAGTGTGTCCATATGTCCATGTCTTTGCTGGTGGAATTGCTCAGCAGTTTGAAGTAGGCTGTTCGCTAGCAGAGGAATCCACAGGTCCTAGCACCCACTATTTCAGCTTATACCTCCTCTAACTACAGCTCCAAAGGAATTTAATTGATCTTACCTACCTAGCCAGCTACACTGAAGCACACACATATATATCTAATTTAAAAATAAATAAATAAAGGATCATTACCTAAGGTGGAGGATAGAACTCATTTGTAGACTGCTTGCCTACAGACACATGTTCCTGGGTTCCATCCTCAGCACAGAATGTCTCAAAGTAAAAACAGATAAATGTAATTTTTGTTGACAAAAAAAAACCATGAACTGAAGAGATCATGGGCTCTTCTCTTTTATGAGATGCAGCTTTGCGTTTTAGAGTTTCCATCTAGAAACATTATTTCTCCCTTAAGAGAAGGCAATGCTTTGTCTGTTAAAAGATAACCATTTACAAAATCTGAGAGCAATATTATATAGTGTAACAGCTTAATGATCCACAGGAGATTATACATTCTAATTAAATTTTCCTTTGGATTTTTAATGCTTAAATTATCAGTGATAAAGCTTGAGGATCCCATAGAAAAATCATCATTTTTAGGCCAACCATTATTTCTGAGTCAGCTGCCAGGGCTTCAAGATATTCATCCTCATCATTAACCACTCACAGTCATTAGAACTTTCTTGACTAAGTCATGCTACAGTTCATGAAAATTTGTACAATTTCCATTTTGCCTCTAATATCCATGACTCTGCCTCATTTGCTTGTAAGATTATCAATCAAGATTGACTCATCTTTATAGACTTCATTATATCCCAGGATAAGGACAGGGAAGTATGACCAGCCTTTTGACTTGGAGCCTAGTATCAGGCCTGGTATTTGTCAATGGTTATTGTTCCTGATCTTTCGGCCAATATGAGAAAGCTGTGTTTCTGGGCCCTTCTCAACAAGTAGTGGACCTTCTCAACCCTATTTCTTCCAACATGGATTAGCAGCATAGGAAGGAAAATTGTATGTGCAAGAGAGCCAAGTGAGAATAGGGTGGTTTGAAAGGAAATGTCTCACATAGGCCCACATGGAGTAGCATAATTAGGAGGTGTAACCTTGTCAGAGTGGATGTGGCCTTGTCTAAGAATTGTGTCAGCAGGAGTGGGCTTTGAGGTTTTAGGTGCTTAAATCAGACAGTGTGTCACTCTCCTGCTGCCTGCTAATCTGCATGTGGAACTCTCAGCTACCACAATAGCATGATCTCTACCCTCATGTCTTCATGCTTACCTCTATGATGATCATGGACCAAACTTCTGGACTGACCCAGTGAATGATTTTCTTCATAAGAGTTGCTAGGGTCACAGTGTCTTAACACAGCAGTAAAACCCAAATTAAGACAGAGAAAGAACAACAGTCTGGACTTAGAACTAAATATTTAATATGCTGCTGTGAGAGTCAGCATCCTGAAAAGCCCAGGTGCCCCATTCCTAGGCTAGCACCTATAAGTGATGATTTTATACCTGCTTAGAAACAACGCAGGAACATATCCCCCAGTGGGACAGAAGCCAACAGAACTAGAAGCCATAGCATGATCCTGACATGCACCCTTAATATGGACAGATGCCTATGGCTATGAACCTCAAATGCAGCACCTATAGCATCAGTTTGAGAGATTTCTAGCACACTTTTTCTAACGCTGGACCACATGTCAAAAATATTCCTTCTACATGCTAACCACCAGTTGAGCCAGCACCATTTGTTGAAAATGCTGTCTTTTTTCCACTGCATGGTTTTAGCTCCTTTGTCAAAGATCAAGTGACCATAGGTGTGTGGGTTCATTTCTGGGTCTTCAATTCTGTTCCTTTGATCTACCTGCCTGTCATTGTACCAATAGCTGTCTCCTGAGAGGCTCTGACAGTACCCTACTAATAAAGAAGTAAAGGCTCACAGCCACCCATTGGACTGAGTACAGGGTCCCTAATGAAGGAGCTAGAGAAAGGACCAAAGGAGCTGAAGGGTTTGCAACCCCTTAGGACGAACATCAATATGAACTAACTAGTACCCTCAGAGCTCCCAGGGACTCAACCACCAACCAAGGAGTACACATGGTGGGAATGATTGCTCTGACAGCATGTATATAGTAGAGGATTGCAAAGTTGGTCATCAATGGGAGGAGAGGCCCTTGGCCCTGTGAAGGTTCTGTGCCCCAGTGTAGGGGAATACTGGGACTAATAAGTGGGAGAGGGCAGGGTGGCAAGCAGGGGAAGGGGGGAGGCAACAGGGGTTTGTTATTGTTGTTGTTTTTTTTTTTTTTGGAGGGGAAACTGGGAAAGGAGAAATCATATGACATGTAAAAAAGAAAATATCTAATAAAAAGTATTCCTCCAAGTGGGAGGTAAGGCTAAGTGACCACAGGAGTATGATTTGGAACTAAGTGACAGAGTCATTAAACTTAACTCATAGCCCATTGTATCCAGTGCTGAATGCACCCTTGAATGGAATGTCTGGGTATAGCTCTATTAGTAGTTGAAGATATGTGGCTTCAGGCAATAAGTTGCTTATTGAAGCTGGCATCATCTATTTCTGATTATAGTATTCTGAATCTATGAGGAAATGTTAGTAACAGATATTTGATGATAGACTAAGTCTTTATTTAGCACTGAGAGACACAGATATGAGGACTGATGATATTTAAACATAGGCTAGAGACATTGGATAAGGGATCTAGTCTATTGTGGCCCATGGAGGAGGAGAACTGTAGGGACAACTACCCTTTACTGGCACTCCTTTATTTTGCTCTAAAGACACAGTGTGGGCTTGGGGCAAACCTAGTCTTGGACACCCTTCTAGTGCTGAAACATCAATAATACACCAAAAGTGGATTCAAAACTAAGGTAGAGTCAAGGACCTAAGTCAAGGACCTAAGTCTAAGTGGTAAACAAGCTCAGAGGAAAGAGTCTAGACTGGCAAAAGAAAAGGGAGATTTAAAAGACTCTAATGTGTGTATATATATGGATATATATATATGGATATATACACATATATATATATATTCTTTTAACAAGAAAATTGCAGTGTGCAACAGTATGCTTTAACAATTCTCACAATAATAGAAAAGTGACAGGGGCTGATGATATAATGAGAAATATTTACAAATTCGTATACAAAATGCAAAACAGCTCTTTCAAGGAAACAGACAAAAATTATATTCTAAGAAATTAACTCAGGGGAAGTAGAAATAATTCTTTTGTCAAACAACCTTGAGCTGAAAAGTACCCAGATTGAAATAAAAAATGTGAATGAAAGCATTAGCAATAACACAAATCAAACAGGAATAGATGGTCACCTAAAAAGACAAGAAATTTGAAAATACACAATGAAAACAGAAGAAAGAAGGAATGAAGAGTGGTCGGGATAGCATTCAGATGAAGTTCTATATGAAGGAAGTGGGAAAGAATTGGAGGAATGGGGAGGGGAAGAACATTATACAATATACTCCCTGCTAAAGGTTTAAATTAAAAATGTACTCATAAATTTCACAGAGACATTAAAGAAGAAATTCTTCAGTTCTCATTATTTAAGAGAATCTTGGTGATGCCAAGAGGATAGGAAGGAAGCTATTAGCAGAGATCATGACAGAAATTTTCCCCAAATTAGAGCCATGTGGAGGAAGGTCAAATGTTAGCATTCAGATGAACACAACTAAAGGGAACCCAATAAACCCCTCAAAGGTGAAACACAGAGAGTTCTTACAATCTGACTGAAAGCAGAAATATTAGTAGGGTCTTTAAACACCAGAGAAAACAGAATGAGGTTTTAAATAACATTTGAGGAAAAAAATACCAAGCAAGGTTACCATAACTGGCAAAACATTCCTTCAATATGAAGAGAAATAAAACATCTACAGACAAATAGAAATAAGGGAATTTATTACCATCAGTACTGGGCTTAAAGGATATCTAAAGATGGCTCTTCAGTGTGAAAGGAATATATACTTATGAGTCACACACACACGCACACACACACACACACACACAGAGAGAGAGAGAGAGAGAGAGAGAGAGAGAGAGAGAGAGAGAGAGAGAAACAAAATAAAATTTTAAAATTCATTGGAAATAGTAACTACACAGACACATTCCTTAACATTGTAAAATGTTCTAGCCATATAAAATAATGTGCAAGCTATATTTCTTATGAGACATAAAAAGAAGCAATCAAATAGTAACTATATTAATATACTAGAAGATAGACAGTCATAATCAGAGAAACTTCACAATTGGGAACAAATACAGAGGCCAAAGCTAGGTATTATGCAAATAGAAGCAGACCCTGGAACACTTAACCTTAAATGAGATTTTTCCATCCAATCTCTCCCCTGATGATTCGGGGTACACTGGGAAAGTGGAGTCAGAAAGACTATGATTCCAAAGGGATGAAGGATACTAAGAACGGAGGCCCCATCAAATGATCATAGCTCATGATAACCTCAGAACCTGGGGTAACATGCACTGAACCTGTATGGATCTCTCTCTTTCTCTCTCTCTCTCTCTCTCTCTCTCTCTCTCTCTCTCTCTCTCTCTCTCTCTCTCTCTCTCTCTCTCTCTCTGTGTGTGTGTGTGTGTGTGTGTGTGTATCAGGGATACATATATCAGGGATTCCAGATTAGTGTTTTATGAGATCGCTGAACTGTAAGCTGGTAAGTATCTATCTGTTTCTTGTACCTTGGTTGATTTTCCTTCTGTTTGTTTTGTACAATTCTGATATATCAGTTTTGTTGTATCCTACTATATTATCTTTTATTATTATCCCTTAGAAACCTGTTTGTCTCCTATTGAGAAAAAGAATGGGTGAAGACATAGAAGGGAGGAGGGATGGGGAGAGGCTGGGAGGCATGGAGGTAGAGGACGCCCTAATCAGGATCCTTTACACAAGGTGAAAAATACTATTCTCAATTTTAAAAGACAGACAGGCATTATATACAAATGAAAAATAAAGCATTCAATATCTAAATGAAGACAGGATGGAACATACATGTAGACACTATTTTCCATATGATTATTAGCATATATTAATCATAAAGAAGCTGAGAGCCTGTATGGGTAAGAATCAGGAAACAAAACGGAGACTGAAATTAAGTCTCCTTTCAAAGAAAATAAATAACCCAGGATCTACAAACAAAAATTAGAAATATCTCAAATAAATAACCTAATGATGCACCTCAATGCCCTAAGGGAAAAAAAACAATAAAGAAGTCAATATTCAAAGCAATAAATGTGAAGAATTTTTAAGTGTTAGGATAGAAGAAAATTGTAGATGGTAAGAAATAAGACAGATTAGGACAGAGATAATAAAGTAGAGAGCAAAAGAACAAAGCATGGAACAAATAACAGTTGGTTCTTTGATAATATAAACAAGATTGACAAGTCTCAAGGCAGGTTAACCAAGACAGAAAAGGGTCTTGATTAAGACAGTGGTGAAATCAATGTAATGAAGCAGAGTTGCTACAACAAAATTCTATGGAATTCAGAGAATCATAAGGGCATACATTGAAAATGGATATTCCAAAAAAACTTAAAATTCTAGAAGGCATGGATAACATTAAAAACACATTTGAGTTATAAAAATTAATCAAGAAAACAAAAACACACATAGAAAACAATGAGATTGGAGAAGCAATTAAATGTATTCAATAAGTGAATTTCCAGGGCAAGATAAATTTGCAGCAGAATTCTATCAAACCTGAAAGAAAAACCTAATAGTAACACTAATTGAATATTCTATGTAATATAAATACAAGAAATATTTCCAAAGGCTTGTGCAAAAACAGTAATTGCCCTTATGCTTAAATGGTATAATGGTAAAACAAAAAAGTGTACTATACACAAGTCTCCCTATAGAACATAGCTAACAAATTCTGAATAAAATCTACATTGAATTTAAAAGTACATTAATGGGCTGAAAATATGACTCATTGGTTAAAAATGCAATTGTTGCTTTAGCAGAAGAATCAAGTTCAGTTACTCACATCCACATGATGGTTCACAACTACCTATAATTCCACTTCCAGGTGATTTGACACCCTCCTCTGACCTCCATGGACATCAAGTATGCACTGAGTGCATACATACATGCTAGTAAAACATTTCCACACCTAAAGTAAATAATTCTAAAAATTTTAAGAAAGTCACATGTCACTACCAAGTTGGTTTCATCACAGCCATGGAAGCTTGTTCCATCCTACACAAATAAATAGCTGAATTACACTGTGTAAGCAGCATGAGCATACAGCTGCATGGTATGCTCCAGAGAGGTAGAAACAATAGTGGACAAATTTCAACAAGGCTTCATGATAAAAGCCCAAAAGACGTGGTGGTTAGAAGGGACATAACACTAATTATATTTCAACATAATAGTTAAAATAGCTGATGTACAATCAACATTACACTAAATGAAGGAAAACTGGAAATTTCCTATAAAAGCTGAAAGAAGAGAATAGTGTCCACTCTATTACTTATTATTCAATAGTGTTCAGAATGCAAACTAGAGCAATTGTGTGTGTGTGTGTGTGTGTGTGAGAGAGAGAGAGAGAGAGAG
>NW_022196915.1:101475556-101512772 GCF_008632895.1 Mastomys coucha
GAGAGAGAGAGAGAGAAAGAGAGAGAGAGAGAGAGAGAGAGAAATAAAGAGAGAGAGATACAAATCAGAAAGGGCAGAGAGTTAAATTATCCCTATCTACAGAGGGCATAAACTATACTTACAAGACCTTGTGGACTTCACAGTAAAATTCTTAGATCCATCGAAATTTTCCACCAAATGAGCAGAATACAAAATCAACATATAATAGAACAGCAACATTTTTCACCAATAACAAACTAAGAGAGAAATAACGATAAATATTTAATTCAGAATGCCTTCAAAGAATCTAAAAATAAACTTCACCAAATTAGTGAAAGACTTTTATACTCAAGAAAGAGATTGAAGAAAACACTAGAAAATGGAGATTGTTTCAAAGATCATAAACTGACAGCATTAACTTTGTAAAGACGGCTATTTTAACAAAAGCAAGGTGCAAATAATGCAATTCACATCAAAATTCCCATGACTTTCTTCTCAGACCAAAATTGAGTAACTCTAAATTCTAAATTCCACACAGAAACACAAAGACCCTAAAGAGCTGAACTATAAACAAATATCAGAGTTCATAGTATTATAAATCTGACCTCAAATTATATTACAGAGCCAAAGTGGTAAAAATAGCATGATATAACTACATAGCAACAGAAGTAAAAACCAACAGGATAGAACAGGGGCCCCAGACATAAGCTCATATACCTGGAGCTAAGTTTTTAGAAAGGACAGAGTCTCTGAAGATGGTGCAGAGACAGCTGAATATTCCTATGCGAATTGAAATTAGACTCACCTGAATGACTGTAAAAAATCAATTTAAAGTGGATTAACTATCTTAATATAAACACTGCAGTTTCTGGAGGGAAAACACAAAACTATAAAGAAATTCTTTTTAAAAACCTTTATATCGGTTCGTTTTGAATTTCACACTAAGCACCCCTATCTCATTCATCTACCCCTCCCCTCATACCCACCCTCCACACTTCCAACCTCCCCCCATCAATAAAGGGAGAAAAGCCTGGCTGTGTAAGCTGTAGTGTGTCACAGTATGTCCCACAGTGTACACTTTTATCTACAATTCTTTGCTTGCAAATATTCATTGCAGTGAGTCGTTGGTCTGGTAGAGACGTCTTGCCTGTACAGTACTGGCACCTCACTGTGACTCCTGGAGTGACTTATTATATCCTCTTGTTGCCCTGTGTTATGGAGATCTTGGAGTTCTGGATCTATATAACTGACTCCTTCACCTCACTCCAGCAGTTCATTAGTGGGGTAGATGTTGGGGTGGGGCAATTTAAAGGCCTAGATCTGGGCCTAGGAGTTATCTGAACTAATCAGTCACCAGCTCACTTGTACCCACTGTTAGCATTCTGTATAAACTCCACCCCCACAGATACCTGGCAGCAGCCAGGTATGCTCCTCCCCATGGTTACTTGGCAACAGCCAGGTAGACCTGGCCCTGTAAAAGGGGCTGCTTTCTCCATTCCCTTCTCCCTCTCTCCATTTTCTCATGGTCATCCCGTCTCTCTGCCTTTCTCTGCCTCTGCGACCCTCTTCACTCCCCTCCCCATGCCCTAAATATTGTGTCTGGTTCCTCGGGGAAGGGATGCCTCAGCATAGGCCCGCCGAGGCACTCCCTTCCCCGACACCTCGCCAGAACATATTCTTATAACTCTTTCTCTTTTTATGATCACAACACCCACACTACCTTGGTTAGCTCTCCTACTCGGCCCCAGCTGGCCCCTTCAATGCTACTGCCAGCAAAGGGCAAAGATATCCCTCCAGCTCTGGTGCCCTTTTGGGCTAGCTCATCCACACCCACACTCACACTATCAGGGCCAACTTGACCCTGCTGCCCAGGAAAGGTGCCATTCTCTCAAGTGTTAGAAACATGGCCAGTTCTCCCACTCTCATAACCCTAGAGTCAGCTCTTCTACCTGCCATAGGTGACAGGAGAGTAGGGACAAGAAGAGGGCATCTTTCCCGTGTCCCCTCCACCACATAGCAGACAAGAGGCTGCTGGTGTTCAGTCTCACACATATGCCCTCACCCTCTGGTTGGCTCCCTTGCAATTCTCATGTCCAGGGCCATCTCTGCAGAATGCTATAGGAGGTGAGGGGAGAAACTCTCAAAAATAAATCAATAAATGAATGAATGAATGAATAAATAAATAAATAAATAACTTTTTAGATATATTCCAGTGATAGACAAAGAACCTCATGCACTGAAAAAATGGTGCTACAAACAATTGAGAAGTGTCTGCCCAGCAAGGGAATTGAACAGCAGAGTGTGAGAGAAACTTTTCTATATACTCCACACAGAGAGATGATAACTAGAGGTGTCACAAATCGTACAAATTAAACACGCAAAAAGAATCTTTGCATCAACAAACTGTGAATCAGCTAACCATAAAGTTCTCAAAAGAAGAAATACAAATAGCCAACACATACTTAGGAAAGTATTCCACATATTTAGCCATCAGAGAAATGCAAATTGAAAGGGAATGCAAGTTGAAAGGGATTGCAACTCCACAGGAAAACAACAGTATCAACTAACCAGACCCTCAAGAGCTCCCCAGTACTAAACCACCAACCACAGAGTATACATGGGCTGGACCATGGCTCCTGCTAAATATGTAGCAGAGGATTGCCTTATCTGGCATCAGTGGGATGGGAAGCACTGGGTGCTGTGAAGGCTTGATGCCCTAGAGAAGGGGGATGCTAGAGGGGTGAGGCGGGAATGGGTGGGTGAGGGACACCCTCTTAGAGGCAAAAGGGAGGGGGAAGGGAGGGGATTCACAAGGAGAGACCAGGAAGAGGATAACATTTGTAACATAAAAAAATAAACTGATAAATAAATAAGTAAACAAGCTCAGAATTGAAAGCTTTCATTTGTATACTATTTAAAGATTTAGGTTTTTTTTTTTTTAAATTATGTATGTGCATGTCTGTCTGTGTGAGTTTATGCCACATGTGTGCAAGCTTGCTTAGGTACACATAGAGGACAGAAGGGGACATTAGATTCCCTTGAGTCGGACTTACAAATGGTTGTGAACTGCAGGAAGTGGGTGCTAGAAATTAAACTCTGGTCCTCTGGAAGAGCTGTGAGCACCGAGTCTCCTCTCCAGCCCCTTGTGTACTAATTTTTAAAATTTAATTATTAAAATGTATTATTTAAATACTATGGCATTTGTGTTAATATATATTAACTATATAACTATTGAACAAAGTAATGATCCCATAAGCTAACCCATATACCATTCATCAACTGATCTTCAACAAAGGCTCTAGGAAAAGCACACTGGAGAAATGATGTTCTTTTCAATCAAGGGTTCTGGGAAAACATTCTCACAAGGTAAAAATTTAAACCCAAGGGGAATACAAGCACAAAGCATAAAGCTCTGAAAGTTCTAGGTAGAAAAATAGATGGGGAAAGATTTCTAGATTTTGTAGTTTACTTGTTTTGATGTTTGTTTGTTTGTTTTGATAAATATTCTCAAAACAGAGGGAACAAAAATCAAAATTAGGTAAGGAGGAAACATCAAACCAAAAACCTTCTTCCTGGCAGAGAATCCAGACCTACAAAAAGGGAGAAAATATTTGACAACTGTATCTTCCACAAGAGCTTCATTTCCAGAATGTGTTAGCTCTCATTCTTGAAAGAAATTTAAATAATCTGATTTAAAAATAGATGGTAGACTCAAATGCTCTCCAAATGAAGAAACAAAATGGCCATCCGGTATATGGGAAAAGTGCTTCACATCATGGATCACCAGAGAAATGCGAATCAAATGCTTCATGAGTGCTCACCCTAGTTAAATCAGCTATTATCAAAAAACAAAAGGGAGCAAGTACTGGCAGGATGTGAAGGAAGAGAAGTGCTGACTAAAATGGACATTTCTTCAGAGGGAATGTAAATTAATGCATTGTGAGAAACTGTATGGAGAACTCCAGTATGATTCAGCAATCCCACTGCTGGGCTCAAGTCCAAAGAAAATGAAATCAGTCCATCAAAGAGACATCTGTATTCCCATGTTTACTGCAGCAATATGCACAATAGCTAAGATATACAATCAACCTAATTGTCTGTCAAATGATGAATGGATAAAGAAAATGTGGCGTATGCACACAGTGGAATACTATTCAGCCATAAAAAAGAATGAAGTCCTGTCATTTGCAGCAACAGAGAGAAAATTGGAGATCATTATGCTTAGTGAAATAAGCCAGGCCCAGAGAGACAAGTATTACATGATTTCATACAAATATGGGATGTAAAAGGTTCTTCCAGCAGTGGAGTGGAGTAGATGCTGGTACTGCGGCCTGAGATGAGTGGGAATGACTGGGGAAGGAGTAATGGGAAGACTGCAACCAGTGCTAACTTGCATAACGAAGGAGAGAGCAGTTACAGTGTGCTGTACACATCACACCGCTATAAAGAAAGGGCACTGTGTGCATTAAAAGCCAGGGAAGGGGCTTGGCAGGTTTTCTCCACAAAGAAATGATAAAATTTGATCAGGTAGAGAGAGAGAACAAGGGGCAATGATCATCTTGAAGTGCTGTGTGTGGAAACTCCACTCTGTCTTCAATGTTACAAGGTTAATTGGAGGCATTTTCATTATATACTATTTATAAAATCTCAATACCCCTGTAGCATTCTACCATGATCACCAATTAGACCAAACACACACACACACACACACACACACACACACACACACACACACACACGCGCGCGCGCATCAAGAGATTTGACAACACTCCTGCACTTGCTTTGAAGATGGGTGTTGATCATGGTGAGGATAAGCCAAGAAATGCTGATAGCCAGAACAAGCCATACAAGTCAAAGGAATGAATTTTTTCTCTCAAGAACAGCCAACAGAACTGGCACTAAAAACTATGGAGGGAAATTTGAGTTTTAAACTTAATAAGCCTATAAAGATTTGTTAAAATAGACATACTGAAAAAATTGAGCTAGTGAACATACAAATGGGTGTTCATCTTTTTGACACAAAAATATTATTGACCACCGTAAAAGAAATACTCAAAAGCAAATGTAAAAAGAACTTCAGAGGGTAGGTCATGAACGGAAGAACAAGCTAGCAGGGAATGGTATGTGCACACACACATGCATACACACATGACTGTGTGTGAGTGCATGCATGTGTGCATGTGTACATGTGTACATTTCTCTGTTCACAGCAGGCTTCTGGGGGTCAGGATAACAGAGAAGTCAAGTCTCCTCCCACCTTTTGAGATAAGGAATCAAACTCAGGTCATCAGACCCAAGTGCTGGTGCCCCCATCTGCTGGGACATTTTACCATCCTTTTAAATTCTTTTAAGAAATGTGTTTGATATTTCTATAATTTTTGGCTCAAATGTAATATGTATACCAAATTGCCAATTTTGCTGCAATAAAACTATAGACCTATAATCCTTGACTTAGTTACATTTCTATTGTTGTGATCAAGGCAATTTATCAGGGGAAAAGTTGATTTGGCATATGGTTCCAGTCACTAGTAGCATGAGTCCAGTCAGCAGAGCAGAGGTAGGAGGTGGCAGACAGATGGAGCAGCTGAGGACATTACTCCTTGAACCACAAGCATAATCAGAAAGAGCTGCTGGAAATAGCAGTTGGCTTTTGAAAACTCAAAGCCTGCCAACAATATACTTCTCCCAGCAAGACAACACTGTAAACAGACACACAGGGTCACCAAATGTGGACCAAGAATTCAGAAGATTGGGCCCAAGAATATTGGGGAATACCTCATTCAAGTTATGAGAATTTACCTCAAAACTCTTCTTTAAAAGGATAAACCTCAATCCTAAATGGTCTTGGCAAAAAGTGCCATTTAGAAAGTCAGTTGGATTAGAGTTACGACATGAATGCATGGGGTCAGTAGAGCACAGGCAAGGCCTAGATGAGGCCCAGACATTGACAATCTGGAGAACAACACCATGTCCAGAAGTCCTGAATGTTCTATCTCGAGGATCCACCAAGAGACTTACCCCCAAGGATGGTGGACATGTCATAACTTCAGACCTCACAGACATGATTCATACATTCAAACCATGGGGGAGACAAGAAATGGTAGAAAAAAACATAACCATGGTTTTATGAATCACAAGATAAAGCTGACATTTTATAAACCATATCAGCTATCAAAATATTTCTAGAACAGACTCAATTACTTAGGGAGATATATGAGCTGAACTTGTGAGTCCATGAAAGATAAATGGAGCTGAGACTACCCATACTTTGTTCCATCTGTTGCCTCAGGGGAGGGCCAACAGCCTCTGTGGAAGAAGATCTTTCGTAAGTCATGGTCTTTGGCAGTGTCCTTGAGAGAACCGCAGTAGGACCCTGTAAGATGACTTAGAAGAAGCTAGTCCACTAACGAGACAAAAGCAAGTTTGAGTTTTTCTCTCTGTATTATAAGAGCACGCTCTGTACAAACTTTAGTGTATAAGAAGGTGCTGTTTAATAATACAGTTCTGAGGTCTGGGTTCTGGCCTCAGCTGGTATTAACAGGTCTCCAGTGATAAGAACTCACTGGATTTGGGTGAAGTTCAAGACACAGGCATGTAAGAATGACAAACTTCTAAGAAGTAAACTTGTGTTTTCTAGGCAACCTTTGTGCAAAGGTGAGTAAAATACCGTTGTTACAGACAAATTGGCTTACAAGTTACTGTAGCAAGTGCTGAAGCTAATGATTGATTTATAGTCTTATCTCTTCTGTTCTGGAGAAAGCAAATAGGTCATATTGACCCAGGCCTTGTGGTTCTCAGGCCTGACAGTCTTCTCGTGTTGATGTAGGTGGTCTTAGTTGTAGCATGTAGCAAGGATAGCAAGTCCAGCTCCCTGCACTGCACTCTGAGGTAAGCTAGACTATATATCATGGTTTCAGACAAGAGGCTATGAGTGGTATGTGCAAACCAGAGTTGTAAGAAAGAGGTGCATCCTGGTGGCCCCATCTTGGTCCTACTGACTGAGACCTGAGCAAAGGAAGGTACAAAAGGAAACACGAGTGGAAGAGGCTGAAACAATGAAATCACAGAATCTTCACCCTATGACTTCCTGCATTTCAGACCTGAGCCAACTCTAGGCTATTTATTACAAAGAACTGAATGTCTAATTTTTTCAAGCTATGATATTTTGGGGTTTTATAACACTGCAAGTGAGATCCCAACTATAAAGTGATTCTCAAAAATAGTATGTCCATCTCCTTGCCTAACTAATGTTTCTCTTTCACTTAGTGTGTGTGTGTGTGTGTGCGTTTTCCATCAATATATTCCAACAATCATCTTTGAAAGTTCATCTCACTCTCTTTGTCTCTGAGAACTATTCTAATGTAGCTGTGCCCTCCTTCTTCAGGAGGATTATACTAATATCTCAGATATCTCTCTCATCCACGTTCGGACTCTTTCCTAACTATACCCTAACAACTGAAATCGGCAGTGTCCTGCATAAAGCATGCAGCCATTCCAATGTATCAATGTAACCTGTATGGCTAAAATGAACCTGATGTTTCTCTGTGTCATAGAAGCCATAACCAGCAGGAGCTCTCTTCCTGGTCTTCAGACTCTCTGTGTGCAGCCTGCACCCTTCTCATAACCTATACCTCTCCCTAAGAAACCTTCCCACGGCTGCTGCTTGCCCTCACCTGCACTGCTGTCCTCTGATCTCCATTCTCAGCATTTTCAGCTATCTTCAGATAGATCCTCCTGTTCCGACTTTGCCTGGCTTTCCAGTGTCACTTAACCTCCCCTCCCCTTCATGTTATCTCTCGATGATGACTCCTGTGTTACATTCTTTTCAGTGGAGTATGCTTTGAAATAACCTTCTCTGTTAGTTCTTGTTTAGTTGCTGACTACCCTACTACAATTTGGTTCTACATCAGAAAAGGACTTTCTTTTTCCTCCTTTGTTTTCATCTCACTCAGACTCTGCATAGTATTTCAATGCCCAATATGGCTCTTGATTTAAATATCCATTTAGATTGTAGAGATGAATAAGTCAGATGGGCACAAGCATAGTTGGTGCTTCATATGGTGTCTACCACATAACTGAAAATGACTAAATCATAGGAAATACTGTTAGGAGTTTTGTTATATTGTGGATGACAAGAATTCTCAACTAGTTTTTAGTTCAATATGTTTGGTCCTCATATTGACTACAATCTGAACTAAGGTGAGAGATTTTCCGCCAGTTTTCCTCAATCCTCTGCATCCCAACACAAAATGTGTTCCTCTTTCTTCCCTCATGTGTAGATCATAGAGAAGAATCTGAAACCAACTCATTGACCATTCCAAGTAATGTCCAACAACCTAACTATTAAAGCCATTACATTTTATATATTACCAATGAACACAAGTATTTGAGCCAGTCACTTTCTACATTGTCTAATTTGAATATTTTCACTCATATATCCTTAAATATTTAAGAACATCTAAAGTATCTTTATAAGGATAAGGATAAGGATAACTAAAATATCTTAAATAGTCTTAAATGTGTCTGTATGGCACCTGTCATTTCCCAACCTACTCTATGTATCATAAGCCATCGACCCTGTAGCCTTCTAAATAAAAATATTGCTATGAGCTAGAATTGAGCTTTGTATTGCTAGTTTAATCCTCCAAATAGAAGGTTTCTAATTTTAAAGATGAGGAAAAGAAGTGAAAATGGACCCATTTCCTAGTGTTTGGAATAATCCCCCAGGTTTGAAACCAAAATCTAGAAAACTGAAAGATAATGCCAACTCCATAGTCTCATTAAAGAATCTACAGAACTAAACACTAGGTATATGCAAACTGGTAGGGAATCAGTTCCACTTGAGGTGGAGTCCAACATCAGTTCCAAAGTTTGGGAGTGACAGAATGTTATCAAACTTGTTTTTCTCTTTCTGTTGCTGAAAACTCTTCTCCTATTGGGCAAAGGGGACAAAATCAACTAAAACATGAATTTCTTAACAAAATCGATTAAAACGTAAATTTCTTAACAAAATCGATTAAAACGTGAATTTCTTAACAAAATTAATTAAAACATAAATTTCTTAAACCTTAAAAATAAATACAGTGTTGCAAAGCTAATCTTAGTGGCCAATATGACACACCTGGGAAAAGGGAGTCTTGAATCTTCATTGGATTATCCAAAGAGAATGTCTATGGGCATTTTCTTGAATGATAATTGATATAGAAGAACCTACCCCATTGTTAAAAGTGTCATCTCTAGGTCAATGGTACAGGATTTTGTGAGAAAGTTAGCTGAGCTGGAGCAGGAAGAAAGCTGGTAAGCAGCATTTCTCCATGGTTTAAGTTTCAAGTTGACTGTAGATCCTTTCCTGACTTTCCTAGAATGATGGATTATGGCCTGGATAAAATAAGCCCTTTCTTTCCCTAGGTACTTATGGTCTGAGTGTATACCATAGCAACAGAAAGCAAGCAAGAACGTGTAATAATACTGCCTTTGGATATTGAAATTAGAATAATTAGCTGGGAATAAAAAGAAAGAATTAAGAATTATGCAAATATGCTCCCTGAATATTTATGTTCACACCCAAATGAAAATGCTATTTTATCCTTAATCAGAGAAGTTTCTCTTTGCAGAGAATGGAGGCAAATGAAGAGACAAACAAATAGTTTCCCAAGACACCAAACATAAGTGAAAATTGGGGATCAAACTCTAAAAAAAATATAACACCCCCTCTATGGCTGAAGAAATATGGTAGAAAAGAGGGTGACAAGAATGTAGTAGCCAGAAAATAGGGTCAAGAGCTAGAAACTGCCATTTTCCTTTATTTTTTCCACCTTCAGAAACTATCTTTTATTTTCTCTTACTTGGTTTGCACATTCTTTTATTATTATTATTATTATTATTATTATTATTATTATTATTACTATCATTATCATTATTATGACTACAACCTGTTTTCTTTTTTTTTCTTTTTTTTTTATTTTCTTTATTTACATGTCATATGATTTCTCCTTTCCCAGTTTCCCTTCCAAAAAAAAAACAAAAACCCTCCCCCTGTTGCCTACCCCCTGCCCCTGCTTGCCACTCCACCCTCTCCCACTTATTGGCCCTGGCATTCTCCTATACTGGGGCACAGAACCTTCACAGGGCCAAGGGCATCTCCTCCCATTGATGACTGACTTGGCCATCCTCTGCTATACACATGCTGCCAGAGCAATCAGTCCCACCATGTGTATTCCTTGGTTGATGGTTTAGTCCCTGGGAGCTCTGAGTATACTAGTTAGTTCATACTATTGTTTGTGCTAATGGGCTACAAACCCTTCAGTTCCTTCAGTCCTTTCTCTAACTCCTTCATTGGGGACCCTGTACTCAGTTCAATGGATGGCTGTGAGCCTCTACTTCTTGATTGACATCCCTTTTCTCAGATTACTCTGGCTTGGGTCAAGTTGACGTAAAACTTTCCAACACAATAATCTTGCTGGCTGGGCTAGGACAGTGCCCACTTAGCACCCATTCTGTCCACATTGGTAGAAAGTGATAGGTGCATATTAGCTTTCAGTACTCAAAACAGACTCATACTGTCCCAGCTTAGTTCTGCCATCCAGTGAGTTACGGAGAGATTTCTGCTTCTAAGCCCCTTTTCTCCCAGGCATAGGAAGAAAGCAATAGCACCAGATCCGACCATAGAGAACAAATGTGTGTAGGACACAGGATACAGGGCATGCCCTCTTTTCACTTTGGCAGAGTGGCTGTATCTTGAGTAAAGAAGCAACCCTGAAATCACATACATACCTAAGGTGTCTCACTTTCACTTTATTCTAAATACAGTATGCATTTCAAATGTCATCCTCTTTCCTGGTTCCCCTCCCCCTCCCCCTGCACACCAGCCTTCCCACACCCACTTCCTGATCCTGGCATACCCCTACACTGAGGAGAGGCCGTTGGTACTGTGAAGGAACTGCCATTTTTTTCTAGGCATAATACAGCCACTGTAAAGAGCAGCACACAATGGAGCAGGGATTCAACGTATCTCTCAGTGTGTGGGTAAGTAAAATCAAAAGTCCACTACAAATAGCCTTCCCAGAGCAGGAAAAAGAAATGAATATGCATGTAAATGGGTAACTACATTTCAGAAAAAGGAGGAAGAAAACACAAAATATATGGCAAAGTAAGGTATCTGCATATCACTCTAAATTATGTAAATAAATCCAAGTAAAGTGTCAGGGTATTCATATAAATCTCTGGAATGAATGAAAACCTACAGCAGTGATAAGAAAATAATTGAGAATCCATTTTTGGCATCATGAATTACAGGAAAATTTGGTAATACCAACAGGAGCAAAACTGCTTTACGTTGAATATTCATACAACTGAAGTTAATATATTTGGAATGATTGACCAAAATTTCCAGCAATGTCTAGAATAATGTCAAGTTAAAATTGTATGTTTTTAAATTTCAACTATATTCTATTTATGAACTTTAAAATTTGTAGTTGGCTGATTCGGATAGAAACAGAAGACAACCTTAAAAGTTGAAACTTTCTGTAACCAGTATTTACTGTCAAAATCTTTCAGAATATTTTGGGTGCAACAAATTCCTTAAAAGTTTAGAAATGTACATTTTCTCATGCATAGAAGGCAGCCAACATGTTTTCAGAAAGTGTTTTATCTACTAACTAAAGGTCATTAATTAAACAAAAACAATTGTCTTTTAGTGCTATTTTTCCCAATACATCTGTAAATTTATGCTTCTACTTGATAGTATGGCTTCCAAAGTTCATATCATTTTAAAGGTTCTACCATAAAAAGAGTATTATATGGTTTTATACTATCAGAAAATGTAATAAAATACAAAAAATAGTGGAAACATGACCAGTAAAATATTTCTGTCCTTTGACCTTATGTAACACCCAGTTTGTTTTACTGAGTTACTTTATATTAAGTCTAAAAACTAAATTAACCAGAGAATCTTTTATTCACATAGATTTTTTTTTCTCATGTAAGTCATAACCACAGTTTTCAGTAACTTAAAATCCTGTGAAGTGAAATTTTCTAGTTTCTTTGGAGACTCAGTTTTGTCATGTGATTTTTTTTTCTGCAAACTGTCTCATTAGAGAATGTTTTGTTGAGTACAGACAAGTAGTGTTTTTCTGGAAGCTACCTCAGAAAAGAGCTTTCGATATTTTTCTGGAGTGAGCACTTACGATGACATGTGAAGTTTGGGAAGAGTATAAGTATAACCCAACAGACAGTGGCAATACTCTGGCATTGGTTTGCCTTGAAACACTTTGCTGGTCCTCCTTGGGCTTTGCTGATGCTGGTCTTTCATGAATACATAGAGAGAAACTCACCAAAGGACTTCTTGTGGTATTCTGGCAACTTCTCACCTCTTCCACCTACTAAGGGGCCAACTGGCAGAAACTTGCAGCTTCTTCTGCCATTGCTGATTTGTGAATGTTGTTTGCAAGTGAACCAAGTTACCACTGCTGGTTCATGTAAACTGAACTGCTGATATCCTGAAAACAAAGACTGGAATCACAAAGAACTACTTCTAAACATGTTCTCATCCCCCTTTGCCATGTTAACCTTTCCTTTCCATTACCTCTGGTGGGTGGTGGACTAAAAGGGATGTTGAAGTAAAAACCCTTATTTTGAAAACAATCTGGTTTAAGGAGACAATGGTTAATGGTGAGCTCTAGAAACAGACTCTCAGCTGGTCACTACACTGCCTCTCAACAATCTTGGTTTAACTGACAAAAAAAAATTAAAGTTTAGGTTAGGGGAAAGGCAATTTTTGTAAACTGTAAAAAAGATGTGGCATATGTAAAAGAGGTTTTTCACTGTCACAGATTCCCAGTAGTACTATATGAAAGTCAGTGATAAGACAAGCCAACTGACCTCCAGCAGTTCTCTATGAAGGTCAGTGATGAGACAAGTCAATTGATCTCTGTGAAGACATCAGGCTCTTGAGCAGACAAAACCATGCTTTGTTGTTGTTGGGTTGTTTTCTGGGTTTTGTGGATTTTTTCATTTTGTTTTGTTTTTTTAATCTTGCCAACCTTTAGGAATAACAACAGTGTTTTCCAAACCATGAATAATAATATTTTTCAAATCTTTATCCAAATAGCAAAAGTCATAAAATTCAGTATGACTAATGTATTAGCTTTAGATGAAACATTTCTTTACCTTATTTACTTATCTCTTAATTTATCTCTTATGTCCTCAATTTCTGCTCCACTTAAATTTTGTAAATATATTTAGCTGGAGTTATTATATGCTATTAAAAGACTAATCATAACTTTAGAATCCAATTTCTCCTTCAACTAATATTCTGTAGGGAAGGCCATTGAGATTTTACCCCATTAGTACCTGTACTCATATTTAAATAATTATTTAAGACATGGTGGAGGCTTTTATCTGATCATCCTTCCTTAAAACCCTTAAGAATGGTAGTCTCCTGACATGCCCACTGAGAAGCCATGCAGTTAATTTCTGCTCCAGGACTAGACATGAGATTATTCTTCTGTTAATTGGAGGTCTCATTTCTGCTAGAGATGATTCATTTTGGCACCATTCTCTTATAAGCCCAGAATTATTGCTATGCAATTCTTGTCCTCATTTTAGACACTGAGACTCTCATGTGAAGATGGTAGTATTAAATGAAGTCAGTGCATTCAAGTGGTTTAGATAAAAATTGACTATGTCATATTAGGTGTTTCCTTTTTACAAAGGAGCCCAGCCCCAAGCTTGGTCATTTGAAGCTATCACAGCTTGCATGGTAGACATTCATAGATGTGGCCTCAGGACATGTAGGCACATGACTATGTTGAATTAAATGGTATTTCAGTGACCAACGCTTCAGATCAATGATTTAAAGACTCGGGTTTATTGAGAAATAACCAAACTGACAATTTTATTGACTGCGTATGACAGACTGCAGCCATAAATTAGAAAAAAAAATATATAGTATATATTATTTGCAGTTCAGTATTTTTTCTTTTCACACAACATTCCACTATTATTGTGTGTGGTGCAATGTGTGTTTTGAGCTTTAGTAAAGTTTCTTTTATGAACGTAGATGCCCTTGTATTTGGAGCATAGAGGTTCAGAATTGAAAGTTCCTCTTGGTAGATCATACCTTGATGAATATGAAGTGTCCCTCCTTTTCTTTTTTGATCACTTTAGGGTGAAAGTCTACTTTATTTGCTATTAGAATGGCTACTCCAGCTTTTTTTCTTGGGACCATTGGCTTGGAGAATTGTTTTCCATCCTTTTATTCTGAGGTAGTGTCTGTCTTTGTCACTCAGGTGGGTTTCCTGTATGCAATAAAATGTTGGGTCCTCTTTACATACCCAGTCTGATAGTCTATGTCTTTTTATTGGGGAATTGAGTCCATTGATATTGATAGATATTAAAGAAAAGTAATTGTTGCTTCCTGTTGTTCTTGTTGTTAGAGTTGGAAATCTGTCCATGTGGCTATCTTCTTTAATTTTGTTGGGAAATTACTTTTTGGCTTTTTCTAGGATGTAGTTTGCCATATTATGTTGAACTTTTCCATTTATTACTCTTTGAAGGGCTGGATTTGTGGAAATATATTGTATAAATTTGATTTTGTCATGGAATACTTTGGTTTCTCCATCTATGGTGATTTAGAATTTTGCTGGGTATAGTAACCTGGGCTGGCATTTGTGTTCTCTTAGGGTCTATATGACATCAACCCAGGATCTTCTAGCTTTCATAGTCTCTAGTGAGAAGTCTAGTGTAATTCTGATTGGCCTGCCTTTATATGTTACTTGACCATTTTCCCTCACTGCTTTTAATATTCTTTCTTTGTTTTGGGCATTTGATCTTTTGACTACTATGTGGTGGGAGAAATTTCTTTTCTGGTCCAATCAACTTGTAGTTCTATAGGCTTCTTGAATGTTCATGGGCATCACTTTCTTTAGGTTAAGGAAGTTTTCTTCTATATTTTTGTTGAAGATTTTTACTGGCCCTTTAAGTTGGAGGTCTTCACACTCTTCTATACCTATTATCCTTAGGATTTCCTGGATGTTTTGGGTTAGGAACTTTTTGCATTTTGTATTTTCTTTGACTGTTGTGTCAATGTTTTCTATGGTATCTTCTGCACCTGAGATTCTCTCTTCTATCTCTTGTATTCTATTAGTGATGCTTGCATCTATAGTTCCTGACTTCTTTCCTAGGATTTCTATCTCCAGAGTTGTTTCTCTTTGTGATTTCTTAACTGTTTCTACTTCCATTTTTAGGTCATGGATGGATTTTTTCAATTCCTTCACCTGTTTGGTTGTGCTTTCCTGTAATTCTTTAAAGGATTTTTTGTGTTTTCTCTTTAAAGGTGTGTGCCTTTTTAACCTGTGTTCTCCTGTATTTCTTTAAGGGAGTTATTCATGTCCTTCTTAAATTCCTCTATCACCATCATGAGATATGATTTTAGACCCAAATCTTGCTTTTCCATTGTTTTCGGATATCCTGGACTTGCTGTGGTGGGTTCTGTTGAAGCCAAGTAGTTTTGGTTTCTGTTGTTAAGATTCTTGCGTTTGCCTTTCACCATTGGTTAATCTCTGATGTTAGATGTTCTTGGTGTCTCTGGCTGGAGCTTGTTCCTCCTATGGGTCTATAGGCATGTGTCAGCACTTCTGGGAGATCAACTCTCCTCTGGTAAAACCCATGAGCAGATGGCTATGGATTAGTCATCCATGAGTCATCCCTGAGTCCTAGGGTAAGAGCACACCCTGGGGACAGGCTCTCTTCTTGCAGGAAAGGTGCAGAGAGGGCTCTGGATCTGCTGCCCCTTCTAGGTGTAGTCTGAGGTAGAAAAGATCCTCTCCTGACTTCTGTGCCACTCGTGAGGCCTGTGCCTCCTGGCTGGTCCTGCCTTAGAAAGTCACCAGAGAGAAAATGGTGATCTCACCCTAGTCCCTGAATTAGAGCACTCCATGGAGGCAAGCTCTCTGCTTGCAGGGAAGGGGCAGAGAGGGTTGTTGATCTACAGTCACTCCTAGGAGTAGAAGGAGGTAGAGAGAATCCTGTCCCATCTGCCCAGCCACTTGTGAGGCCTGTCCATTTTTTCTTTTTTTATTCAATTTTATTAGATATTTTCTTTATTTATATTTCAAATGATATCCCCTTTCTTGGTTTCCCCTCCAAAGAAATCCTGTTCTCTCCCTCCTCCCCCTGCTCACCAACTCACCCTCTCCTGCTTCCTGGCCCTGGCATTCCCCTACACTGGGGCAACAAGCCTTCACAACACCAAGGGCTTCTCCTCCAGCTGATGACTGATAAGGCCATCCTCTGCTACATATGCAGCTGGAGCCATGAGTCCCACCATGTGTACTCTTTGGTTGGTGGTTTAGTCCCTGTGAGCTCTGGAGGTACTGATTATTTCACACTGTTGTTCCTCCTATAGGGCTATGAACCCCTTCAGCTCCTTGAGTCTATTCTCTAGCTCCTTCATTGGGGACTCTGTGCTCAGTCCAATGGATGGCTGTGAGCCTCCACTTCTGTATTAGTCAAGCGCTGGCAGAGCCTCTCAGGAGACAGCTATATCAGGCTCCTGTCAGCCAGCACTTGTTGGCATCCACAATAGTGTCAGGGTTTGGTAATTATATATGGGAAAGATTCCCAGGTGGAGCAGTCTCTGGATTGTCCTTCCTTCAGTCTCTGCTCCATAGTTTGTCTCTACAACTCCTTCCATTTTAAGAAGGAATGAAGTATCCACGTTTTGGTCTTCCTTCTTCTTGAGTTCCTTGGGATTTGTGGATTGTACTTTGTGTATTGTGATCTTCTGGGCTAATATCCACTTATCAGAGAGTGCATAACATGTGTGTTTTTTGTAATTGGGTTACCTTACTCTGGATGATATTCTCCAGATCCATCCATTTCCCTAAGAATTTCATAAATTCATTGTTTGTAATAGCTGAATAGTACTCCTTTGTGTATATGTACCACATTTTTGGTATCCATTCCTCTGTTGAAGAACATCTGGGTTCTTTCCAGCTTCTCACTATTATAAATAAGGCTGCTATAAACATAGTGTAGCATGTGTCCTTATTACATGTTGGAGCATCTTCTGGGTACATGACCAGGAGTGGTATAGCTGGGTCCTCTGGTAGTACTATGTCCAATTTCCTGAAGAACCACCAAACTGATTTCCAGAGTGGTTGTACCAGCTTGCAATCCTACCAGCAATGAAGGAGTGTTCCTCTTTCTCCACAACCTCTCCAGTATCTGCTGCTACCTGAGTTTTTGATCTTAGCCATTCTGATTGGTGGGAGGTGGAAGAAAGAAAGAAATCGAAGAAGATCTCAGAAGATGGAAAGATCTCCCATGCTCATGTATTGGCAGGATTAATATAATAAAAATGGCCATCTTTTTATTGCCAAAAGAAATCTACAGGTTCAATGCAATCCCCATCAAAATTCCAACTCAATTTTTCACAGACTTGGGAAGAGAAATTTGCAAATTCATATGGAATAACAAAAAAACCAGGATAGCCAAAACTATTCTCAACAATAAAAGAATTTCTGGTGGAATCAACATTCCAGACCTCAAGCTGCACTACAAACTGCATGGTATTGGTACCATGACAGGCAAGTGGATCAATGGAATAGAATTAAAACACAGAAATGAACCCACACACCTATGGTCATTTGATATTTGACAAAGGAGCTGAAACAATCCAGTGGGAAAAAGACAGCATTTTCAACAAATGGTGCTGGCTCAACTGATGGTTAGCATGTAGAAGACTGCAATTCAATCCATTCCTATCTCCTTGTACAAAGCTCAAGTCCAAATGGATCAAGGACCTCCACATAAAACCAGATACACTCAAACTAATAGAAAAGAAAGTGGGGAAGAGTCTTGAGCACATAGGCACAGGGGAAAATTTCCTGAACAGAACACCAATAACTTATGCTCTAAGATCAAGAACTGAGAAATGGGACCTCATGAAATATCAAAGCTTCTCTAAGGCAAAGGACACTGTCAATAGGACAAAACAGCAATGAACCGATTGGGAAAAGATCTTTACCAATCCTGTATCCAATAGAGGGCTAATTAATATCCAATATATACAAAAAACTCAAGTAGTTAGACTCCATGTGTTCTTTATTTGCCAAACTATAGACCCTTTTGAAACTGTAAACCAGAATAAACCGTATCTCCATTAAGTCATTTTAGCTAGGTATTTTTACAGCAACAGAACAGGAACTATTTCTGCTCTTCTTTAAAAATTAGGCTCAATTACATCTCCCTCCAAAGGAATAACGTACAACTTGTGTCATATTTGTGTTACTTGGTAATAATTTTATGTTACAACAATTTATGGAACAGATGAGGAAGTTTCTTAAAACAACTGTTTAAGGTGCTTCTGATAACCTTAAATTAGCATATGAATGCCCCTGTGCAGGGGAATGCATGGGCCAGGAAGTGGGGGGGAATGGGTTGGTGAGGGGGGGTGGGGTGAACAGGTTTGTTCTCCTTCCCTTGGCAGGGGAAACTTGGAAAGGAGATATCATTTGAAATGTAAATAAAGAAAATATTTCTTATTATTTAAAAAAAGAAAATATCTAATAATAAAAAAAGAAATGACAGATCTCATTATTGCATTTTTATTAGTATATGCCATTATATGCTTTTTTAAATGGAGAAACGTACTTTTTTCTATCCACTTTTTCCTGATTTTATTTGTCCTCTTTTTTCCAAATTGTCCTCCCTTCTGATTCCAAGTCAAGTTGTATGTCATTTTCTCTCTCTCCCTCTCTCTCTTTCTCATCTTTACCCCCATTTCAACTCTCTTCCTTACCTGGTTTCTTATTTACTTTTATAATACACACACACACACACACACACACTCACACACACACACACACACATACGCTTAAATCTAAATTTCACGTTTGATAAAAAAAAGTATGAAACATTGTGTTCTGAGTCTGGCTCATTTCACATAACAGAATTATATCAATTTCTACCTGTTTTTATGGAAAATCTCATGGTTTTCATTGTTCTTTGTTGCTGACAATTTCAATTAATTTTATAAAAACAACATATTTTCTTTCTCCATTCTTCTGTTGATGGAACAGAAACCTGGTCTAATTTCTTAAATATTACAAATAGTTCAGCAAAACCCAAGAATGAATCTTTCTTTGTTTCTATTAATCTATTAGGAACATGAAAACTAAGAGTTAACAATACAATAATGATGGTTGTCTTTAATGTTGTTGACCAGTTAGGCTTTTGAATCACCTGGGTGTGGGCCTATTAGGAGATGAATATAATTACATTAACTGAGGGGATAGGAAGACCCAACCATTGTGAATGGAACTATTGTGTGGCTGGGATCCCAGACTATAAAATTGGAGAAGGAGGACAGAATTGATTTTATGTTAATATATTTTCTTTTTTCTGATTATGGAAGCTGTGTTACAATCTGCTTCAAGATCCTCGTGTCTTGCCAACACCACCATGATGGACTGTGCCCTAGGACTGGAATGAGCCCTTCCTTCTAAATCAGCTTTTGCCACAGGAAATTATCCTAGCAGCAGTAAAAGAGTCTAAGGCAACAAGTGATAAAACTTCTATTTAAGTTACAAGATGGTAGAGAGTTAGGAAATGGATGTTGATTAAAAATAGCAATAAGGGGCTGGAGAGATGGCTCAGTGGTTAAGAGCACTGACTATTCTTCCAGAGGTCCTGAGTTAAATTCTCACCAACCACATGGTGGCTCACAACCATCCATCTGTAGTGGGCATACATAAAATAAATAAATCATTTAAAAACAAACAACAATCAATATTTGCTCCATAAAAAAATGAGAAATTTTTCCAGAATTAAAAGAATCAACACTTTCAGGGTGCTGGTAATTAGCAAAAGACTTCTGACAATTCATAGAATGTATATTCAGAGCAAGAGGCTGAATCCAGGAAATAGCTGTGAACTTGAGTGCATAAGTTGTCCTTCTTCCCACCCTCAGATTTCCAGCTCCATGGAAACCTTGGAAACCTTGATCACATCACGGTGCCAGATGAACTGGCAGTTTATGGAAGGAACAGAATGGACTTGTGTCTCCTTGACAGAAGCAGTTCTAGAAACTTGGCCCAAGAGGAACAATAAGTGTAACTTTATATCATTTGGCTCAAGCCACGATTCACCTATGGTAAAAGAAAGATCCCTTCTGCCTTGAACTTTGTCAAGAAGTGATGCTCAAAGGGTGGGGGCGGGGCATGAAGACGGTGACAACAGCAACTCTTTTTGACAATATGCCTGCTAGAAATGTGGATCAAAATGAGAACAGAAGATAAGAATGGATCCATGGGAGCAAATAAGGAGAAAAAGTGTGGAACAGAGACTGAAGGAGAGGGAGTTTGGAACCCCATAGGAAAAACAACATTATCAACTAACGAGACCCCCCAGAGCTCCCAGGGACTAAACCACCAACCAAAGAGTACTCATGGAGGGACCCATGGCTCCAGCCACATATGTAGCAGAGGCTGGCCTAGTTCACCATCGATGGGAGGAGAGGCCCTCGATCCTGTGAAGGCTCGATGCCCCAGTGTAGGGGAATCCAAGGGTAGGGAGGCAGGAGAGGGTGAGTGGGTGGAGGAGCACTCTCATAGAAACAGGGGGAGGGGATGGGACAGAGGGTTTTGGTGGGGTACCTGGGAAGGGGAATAACATTTGAAATGTAAATAAAGAAAATATCCAATAAAAATATTTTAATGTTTTTAACTTTAAAAAAAAATGAGAACAAACAGGAGAAAACTAGGTGTTTGCAATGGAAATCTACAGAACAAGCTATCCAGAGGATCCTTGAAGAGCTACAGAATATTTCTGGCATGGTAGATCATTTCTCAAAGTCTACCTATATTCCATAAGTATATAAGACAGTCCTAAGCTTTCTTACATCTATCTAACCTTGATGTCCCTTACCAGGTTGAGGGCTAATATGAAGATGGCAAGTGTTTCTGAGTTTTAAAGGCCAGCACCAACATGAATATAGATTCTTCTCAGCGTGGCCTGGAGACATATCAGTTCTGGAAACTTCAGGAACGTTATATCTAGTCAATACCCAATCACAAACTTAACTAACTAAAGATTTTAGCAACCATACATACCAAAGAATATATATTATTTTGTTACTTTATAGTATTTTACTAAAAGACTAACCAGACACACAAAACAAACATTATTATTAACAACAATAAAAAACTACAATGAGAATCAAAGATTTCAAATTCTGAGGCAAGGATGGGAATGTGCTTTCATGAACTGCTCCTTTGTATAATTTAAAGTACTGTGCCAACTAGTCTTTTGTTAACTTGACATATGAACTACAGTTGTATGAAAGGAGGAAATCTCAATTAAGAAAATAAGATGCAGATGTAAAGAATTTTCTTAATCATTGAACAGTGGAGGAGGTCCCAGCCCACTGTTGGTAGTGTAATACCTGGACTATGGTCCTGGGTTCCATGAGAAAGTAGGGTCAGCAAGCCATGAGGAGCAAGCCAGTAAGCATCACCCCTCCATAATATTATGCATCAGCTCTGGTGTCCAGGTTCCTGCCCTCTTTGAGTTCTTGTCCTGATTTCCTAGGATAATGAACAACAATGTGTATGTGACCCATGGAAGGAATTGTAGAGACAAAGTGTGGAGCAGAGACTGAAGCAAGGACAATCCAGAGACTGCTCCACCTGGGGATCCTTCCCATATACAATCACCGAACCCAGAAACTATTGTGGATGCCAGCAAGTGCTGGCTGACAGAAGCCTGATATAGCTGTCTCCTGAGAGGCTCTGCCAATGCCCGACTAATATAGAAGTGGAGGCTCACAGCCATCCATTGGACTGAGCACAGGGTCCCCAAATGAAGGAGCTAGAGAAGGGACTCAATGAGCTGAAGGGTTTGCAGCCCCATATGAGGAACAACAGTATGAAATAACCAGTACTACGAGAGCTCTGAGAGACTAAACCACCAACCAAAGAGTACACATGGTGGGACTCATGGCCCCAGCTGCATATGTAGCAGAGGATGGCCTTGTAGGTCATCAATGGGAGGAGAGGCCCTTGGTCCTGCCAAGGCTCTATGCCCCAGTATAGGGGAATTCCAGGGCCAGGAAGTAGGAGAGGGTAGGTGGGCAAGCAGGGGAAAAGGGGAGGGAATAGGATTTTTTTTCCAGAGGGGAAAGCAGAAAAGGGGAGAACATTTGAAATGTAAATAAAGAAAATAACTAATAAAAAACAAACAAACAAACAAACAAAAAATAATGTGTTTGTGTCTAAGTTAACCCTTTACTCCCCAGTTTGCTTTTTTGGGCATAGTGTTTAGTTACAACAATAGAAATCCTAAGGGAAATATCTATTTTTTTATTATGACAAGATGTACAAAGGCACAAAATATATAACATACAGGCAGAAAACTGAATCTAGATAAATGATCCACAAGAAGGCTAGATATCAGATTTACAAGATTAAAGACTTAAAGTCAATTGATTAATGTATGCTCAAAGACTATTGAAGACCAAGTTTAAAGAAGGAAATGAGAGTCTGAGGTGATATTTAACTACATAGAGTATATTGATACAAGGGGAAATTACTAAGACAACTAATAAAATCCAGAAGATTAAAAGTATGATTATAGGTGGAAAATAAAGATAGACAAGCTCAATGGAAAGTTGAACACCTACGAGTTTAAAACATCAATCGAGACGCAGTTTAAAAAGCAAAAGGAATGAAAACTGTTAACTAAAATTCAGGCATTGGTGGGGTAGCACACCATAAACAAAACTGAACCCTTTCCATACTACATTGTCTTCCTGTGTATAGATGACCTTGATAGCATTTTGTTTCTAAATAAAGCAGATAAAAATCAACAACAACCATAACAGAACAATATGATAGCACACTTCCTTAAAAATATGTTTTTAAAAAAGTGTATTCCTCTGTTCCTCACTATTTTACTGTACTTTTACATTTTACTTACAAAAAGCTCTTTATGGATTATCTCAGGCATTGTCTACTTGCCAGCATTACTGTTCTTAATTTTTCAGCTATTTTTAAGTGAGACAACACACAACCCAGTGATGCTATGACCACTGATTTGATGCCCAAAGGTTATAAAATGAACTGGCATACAACATGGAATTACAATCTATATTGTGAACACACTAGGATGTGTTCTGTTCAAGGCCACCCAGAACAGAACAATCTGAGACTTCATCTTGCAACTCATCACTGTCTGTTAGTTTAATCAGATCAGTTACCCACATTGGTGGCACATGTCTTTCACCACATGCATGTGGGAGACAGAAGCCAGAAGACCACAAGTTCAAGGACAGCTGGGAAACATAGTGAGCTCTTGTCTTCAAGTAACAATAAAGATGGATGGGGGATAGATAGATAGATAGATAGATAGATAGATAGATAGATAGATAGATAGATAGATAGATGATAGGTAGATAGATGATAGACTGATAGATGATAGATAAGTAGATTGATTGATAGAGATATAAAACATATGTGTGTATATGAGTACCTTCCTATCATGCTTCAGTTCAATCTCCAATACTAAAAAAAATTAAAAGAAAAACAAAAGTTTTAAATTATTTCTTAAATTTTCCATTTAGTATGTTTGGGTCTTAGTTAATGAAAAGTAATTAAAACCATAAAAGGTACATACTAAAGAGTCTCCCATGCTCAAAGTGCTGACAAGCAAACTTGTCAGCTAATAGTTCTGAATCCATGAAAACCTATCCTTCAGAGATGAGAAACATGGAAAACTTAGTGAGAGAAACTAAATGTGCTCATCTCCAGAGCTATGGGCTGCAAAGGTATCAGAGGGATCTTTCAGGCTGACGTGACCAAATGTAAACACTTATCCAAATCTTGATCCCAGAGGAGGAATGGTGCACTGTCAGTACAGCTGAGCGCAAAGGAAACTACGAGTGTGTTTCTTGTTACTAATTTTCACTTCTGCATTAAAAGACAAATAACTAAAGCAATAATTATAAATCGGTGTTGATTGGCACACAATGTCTAAAGATGTCATTCATATGACAGTGACATCTCAAAGAATAGAAGAAAAAGCAGCTACTTAAAAGCAAGGTTTTGTATATCATGAAATCAAGTCGGTATTAATTCTAACTAGATTGTTATAAATAAGATATTAATTACACTCCCCATGAGGATCGCTAGGAAACAATTCCAAAAACATTGTAAAGGAAATGTCAACGGAATTAAAATGATATATTAGAAAAAAAAGTGTATTTAGCACAAAAAAAGGCAATCATGAAGACACAGGAAACAAAAAAGGCAAAAGGCATTTGAATACGAATAGACAACTATGAAGAAGGGTACACTTTTGAATGAGAGATTTTTAGATTTCAGTCTTTATGAAGCAAGATTCACAAAGGGTAGAGGAGAAACTTCTAAATTATCTCATTTTTGCCTTCATGTGCATTGTCTTTCTGAACTCAGAAATCTCGTGAGAGTAAGTAAATTATCTTCTAATATTGTTCATATAGTTAAAGACGGATAGGGGGAAAAAGCCTTTCAAACCACTTTGTGTAATTCCACAGCATCCAAACAGACCATTCACTAATGATCACATTAGAGCATCCTGCCTAATGTTTGTGCCAGGTTAACGAGTAATTAGGAAGCAGAGCAGGAGGAGGAGGGGTTGGGGGAAGAAAGGAGCAGAGACTGAAGAAAAGCTGAAGTGGGGAGCTGAATAGGATGGGGGAGCTGAACAGGATGGGGGAGATGAATAGGATAGTGTGAGGGGTTGAAGAGGAGAAACTAAGAAACTAAGTTACAAAATAAAGAAAAACATGTATTCCCGTGTCCTCTGCAATAAAAATACACAACATTGTTCCGTTTCCATTTCTTATCTTTTAAATTTGAATTCCTCATCCTAGCTGAGCAAGTCTTCAAGCTCACACTGCTGTCTCACATGTCTCCATTAAAGCTTTCCACATGGTCTTAGCTCAAAGTGATCTCTTCATCCTCCGTTCAATTCAGTTAGATGCCATTACTTTTTTTCCATTAACTCTAGCCTTCGTCAACACATCAATCTCTTCAGATGCACATAAATTCCTACATGTAGATCTCAAAGAGAAGTGGCATTTAGAGGTCAGTACAATAAAGGTTGTCTAACATGTGGTAATACAAACTTGAGTAACCAGGATTCGTAGTATCAATACACCTTGTGTAGCATCGAGCCAGTCCCCACTTTCTGCTCCAGCCTCATCAGTACCAGTCTTGGAGTCTCAATGTATTCTATGTTCCCAGTGGGTTCTTGGGATTCAAATAGTATTCACCTCTCTTAGCAGACTTTCCAGCATCCTGCCTAGCAAGAATCCAAACGAGTTTATCAGATTGTCGTTTTCATGGTGACTACACATCACTGCAAAGAAGTCTCAAAAATGTTTTAGTTGCACATACTGTTCTAGTAGGTTGTATAGGGCTGGTAAAGGAAGGAAAAAGAAAGGGCAGATATGGTGTATATAAGTAACAATTTATCTCAAGGGAATTTTCTGATTTCAGGAAATACAATTTAATCACTTGATGTTAAATTACTTAACTATATAAAGCAAGATACAGAAAAGACTCAATGAAATCCATAGAAGTCAAGGCTTCTATCTGGCCTTCTCTTAGAAAGAACAAGAACTAGAAAGGAAAATGATAAGACGAGCCCTGCTGTTTCCCCGTCTTCCCACAGTCCCAACGCCCATCTGCCTCTCTTGTCTAGTCCTCCTAGTTCTCCCTGTGAATACCAAATTTCACTTTAGCACAGAAGGCTTTGATTTTCTTCAAGTATTTTTTTCAAACAACTGTTACCTTTAAATATTAACATCACCTGATTTCTTTCCTTGATCCCTGGCAACATTAATTATATTTGTAGTTTCCCCAAACCAGTTGAAAATAGAGACTATCTCAGTGGAACAAATAAATGATGCTTTTTTTTCAAGCTCCTATTGGATCAGATGGAATGTTCATGTTGCAGAGTCATGTAGACCACCAAAATTTTAGATGTCACACAGACAAAGGTTATGAGAGTTTACTATGAGAAAAAAGGAACATTATGAAGATTGCTATCTTCTGGCCAGCTTCTCTAGGCTTGTATCTTTTAGAATACCACACTGCCTGAAACAACACATTAGTTGATGAATAGGCAATTCATTACCTTTTGAGGAATCTATTTCTTAACTGAAGGAACATGTCTCAGGAACAAAAATGAGAATAAAAAGAAAATGTAGTATTTGCTTATTATTCCCCCAACATTTCTAAAGATAGGAATAAGCTAATATCCTTAACAAGATAAGGTTTCCAGAAATGATGAGAGTTAATCAAATACAATGACAGGGAATAAAAGGCATAATGATATATGGTTGGTACAGTCTGTCAGAATCTCTCCATGAAAAAAAAATGAATACAAAGTGGCAGCCTGGCACATTTATACAAGAGTACCCGCAAATCTATGAGCTACATACATTTTCTACCTCAGCAGTAACTCAGTTTACCCAAGACTGAGAACCACACCTTACACTTACTCATGACAATTGCATTTTCTATTCAGAAAAATGAGAAAGTATGTATCAAGTATATAAGACAGGGAAGGCAAAACCTGGGAACATGGTGATTGTGATCTGGACTCAATTTAGAAATAAAATAAGACTCTACTTTTTTTCTCCACATATTTTTAACTACAATCCTCAAACCAACCACTTGTAAAAGAAAAAAAAACAGATATTTCTTTTCTAGTATCTCAAAAATATATAATCATAGCTCCTTCATTTCTTTATATTTAAAATCAAAAAGCTTCTAATACCATTTTATTCTCCCTATCATGTATTCTCCACGCATGTTATTATCTAGCTACCAAAGCTAGACTGAAAACTAGATTTTTGTGGAAGATACTTGGAAGGAGAATGTGTTAGGGGCATTGTAGCCTGGTTAAGACAAACTACATGTTTCCCCAAAAAGTATAAAATAAAACAATTAAAGGCTATATCACATTTGAGCAGGTTGCTTGGGACTTTTATTATAAAAGATAAAGCACTCATAGGCTCTAAGAAATAGAACAGAAGTGAATTGTTTTTAAAATGGTTGGTTTCTTCTTGCTCTGATTCTAGTTGTCAGCGCCATGCTCACCACAGCAAAGAACCCTTGAGGGAACGTCTTCACGTTCTTTTCTCACTCAACACTGTTGAAATTCATTTGATTTTTGAAATATTTAATATGTATGTTATACAACTAGAATGTAAGGTGGTATATATATTTATAACAAATTATATGTGCTAGATACACAATCTGTATATGTCTGAACTTTGGAAGAAAAAAATAGGATAGTTTCTTTACTTCCCATAGGTTCTAAAAGGTTATTAGGAAAGTACACAGCATACATAAATGAAAACCTATACATTAACATATACTATGCGTCATGATTTTACATCCCCTTGAAGCTAAAAAATGGCCAACTTAAACTGATTGTCTATTTGAAAATCTCAAGATTTGCTATTTCTTTTGCATTCTGACCTTGCTTCACTCCTATGACCATGGCAATGGACTTGTCTAGACACAGCCATTTTGATTACTTTGATCTTTACAATGCACAAGAAACACTTTCATCATTGACATTGATTTGCTATGCATTTGACTTTTGATGAAATGGAAGGATGAAGCCCTCCTTGTTCTATTAGTATGATGGCATAGCTTTACAAATTACATGTTTGTTTTCTTGTAAAATATATATGACACTAGAGAAAGCAATTTATTCTAAAACCATAGTATAAACTCCTTTATTTTCAAAGAACTGATGTAATCAAGTTGATAAACCATGAACCAGGCTTATTTAAATGAGTTGTCTTTTGGCATATGGAGAGAATTATTTTCTGTTATGAAAATCAAACAAGCTGTTAGTGAATCACGAAAGACAAATACAGAAAATTGCCTTGTGAAATCACATTTCAGGAGGAGCCATTGCCCATGGCAATGATATAAGAACCACTGGATTATTAGAAAGAAAATTGTCAAAGAAACACAGAAAACAGACTCTCCTTCTCTGATCATGCTCTAAACAAATTAAGCATTAACCATATCAATCACATCAATAATATGTAAATAACTGAAACATGAACAATGCTCCTCAATTCCTGCAAAACATCACAATTGCTCCTGCTGGTAATGTTGAAAAAGATGATCTGGCTGGACCTGTCTTTGTTAGCAACTGAAATGCTGTATAAAATATTGTTATAATCTTTTTAAACACATTAATGAAATGACAAAAATGTTGAAAAATATTGAGACTGAAGAGAAAACAGAAGCTTTATCTTAGAAAAGTAAGCACAGCTCTATTTTTTTAATTATTTAATCTTTTTTTAAAGTCCAGTCATTATCCACCTCTCGGTCTGCCCTCTGACAGTTTCTCATCCCATTCCTCCTCCACCATCTCCAAGAGGATGTCCCCAACTCTAAGTTTTTCTGAAAACAAAATATGTATATATAGATATAGATATACATGATACAGATATAGATAGATATAACTCTGTTAACCAGGAAAAAGCCAGATTTGGTTTACAAGTTATAAATATACCTCTAGAAAATCCTCCAGAACATGAAGTGAACAGACTCCCCAGCAACTTCTATGATATTTTGGTGAGTCAAAACTATAAACTTTCAATGAAACTGAACTTTGAATAATCATGTAATCTGGATGGTCCACAGTAGATTTTTTTTCTTTTTTCTTTTTTTCTTTTTTGGATGTTTTCTTTATTTACAGTATCTCCTTTCCCAGGCTCCCCTTTAAAAATAAAAAAGAAAAGAAAAAGAAAAGAAAAGAAAAAAAAACAAAAACTAAAACAATCTCCTGCTCCCTCCCCCATCCCCCTGTTCACCAACACACCCTCTCCTACTTCCTGGCCCTGGCATTCCCCTACACTGGGGCATAGAACCTTCACAGGGCCAAGGGCCTCTCCTCCCATTGATGACCAACTAGGCCATCCTCTGCTATATATGCTGCTGGAGCCATTAGTACCACCATGTGTACTCTTTCATTCGTGGTTTAGCCCCTGGGAGCTCTGAGAGTACTAGTTAGTTCATATTGTTGTTTGTCTTAAGAGGCTGCAAACCCTTCAACTCCTTGGATCCTTTCTCTAGCTCTTCTTTGTGGACCCTGTACTCAGTCCAATGGATGGCTGCGAAGCTCTAATTCTGTATTAGTCAGGTACTGTCCGCCTTTCAGGAGACAGCTATATTAGGCTCCTGTCATCCAGTACTTGCTGGCATCCACAATAGTGTCTAGATTTGATGATTGAATATGGGAAGGATTCCCAGGTGGAGCAGTCTCTGGATTGTCCTTCCTTTAGTCTCTGCTCCATAGTTAGTCTCTACAACTCCTTCCATGGGTATTTTTTGTTCCCCCTTTTAAGAAGGAAGAAAGTTTCCACACTTTGGTCTTCCTTCCTTCTTATTAAGTTTCTTATGGTTTGTGGTTTGTACTTTGTGTATTCCAATCTTCTAGGCTGATATCTACTTAGAGAATGTATACCATGTGTATTCTTTTGTGATTGAGTTACCTCACTCAGGATGATATTCTCCAGATCCATCCATTTCCCCAAGAATTTCATAAATTCATTGTTTTTAATAGCTGAGTAGTACTCCACTCAGTGTGTGGAATAGATGTACCACATTTTCTGTATCCACTCCTCTATTGAGGGACATCTGGGTTGTTTCCAGCTTCTGGCTATTGTAAATAAGGCTGCTATGAACATAGTGGAGCAATGTGCCCTTATTACATGTTGGAGAATCTTCTGGCTATATGCCCAGGAGTGGTATAACTGGGTCCTCTGGTAGAACTATGTCCAATTTCTGGAGGAACTACCAAACTGATTTCCAGAGTGGTTGTACCAGCTTGCAATCCCACGAGCAATGAAGGAGTGTTCCTCTTTCTCCAGCATCTGCTGTCACCTGAGTTTTTATCCTACCATTCTGACTGGTGGAATCTCAAGGTTGTTCTAATTTGCATTTCCCTGATGACTAAGGATGTTGAACATTTCTTTAGGTGCTTCTCAGCCATTCGGTATTTTTCAGTTGAGAAATCTTGTTTAGCTCTATATCCCATTTTTTAATCGGGTTATTTGTTTCTCTAGAGTCTAACTTCTTGAATTCTTTGTATATATTAGATATTAGCCCTCTATCAGATATAGGATTAGGAAAAATCTTTTCCCAATTTGTTGGTTGCCATTTTGTCTTATTGACAGTGTCTTTTGCCTTACAGAAGCTTTGCAATTTTATGAAGTCCTATTTGTCAATTCTTGATCTTAGAGCATAAGCTATTGGTGTTCTGTTCAGGAAATTTTCCCCTGTGCCTATGTGCTCAAGGGTCTTACTAGTTTCAGTGTATCTGGTTTAATGTGGAGGTCCTTGATCCACTTGGAAGTGAGCTTTGTACAAGGTGATAAGAATGGATCAATTTGTATTCTTCCACATGCTAACTGCCACTTGAGCCAGCACCATTTGTTGAAAATGCTGTCTTTTCTTCACTGGATGGTTTTAGTTCCTTTGTCAAAGTTCAAGTGGCCATAGGTGTGTGGGTTCACTTCTGGGTCTTCAATTCTATTCCATTGATCTACCTGCCTGTCACTGTACCAATACCATGAAGTTTTTATCACAATTGCTCTGTAGTACAGCTTAAGATCTGGGATGGTGATTCCACCAGGGTTCCTTTATTATTGAGAATAGTTTTGGCTATCCTGGGTTTTTTGTTATTCCAGATGAATTTGCAAATTGCTTTTCCCAAGTCTGTGAAGAATTGAGTTGGAATTTTAATGGGGATTGCATTGAATCTGTAGATTGCCTTCTTCGACAAGATGGCCATTTTTACTATATTAATCCTGCCAATCTACAAGCATGGGAGATCTTTCCATCTTCTGAGATCTTCAATTTCCTTCTTCAGAGACTTGAAGTTTTTATCAAACAGATCTTTTACTTGCTTAGTTTGAGTTACACCAAGGTATTTTATATTATTTGTAACTATTGTGAAGGGAGTTGTTTCCCTAATTTCTTTCTCAGCCTGTTTATCCTTTGTGTAGAGGAAGGCCACCGATCTGCTTGAGTTAATTTTATATCAAGCTACTTTGCTGAAGTTGTTTACCAGGTTTAGGAGCTCTCTGGTGGAATTTTTGGGGTCACTTAAATATACTATCATATCATCAGCAAATAGTGATAACTTGACTTTTTCCTTTCCAATTCACATCCCTTTGATCTCCTTTTGTTATCTTATTGCTCTGGCTAGGACTTCAAGTACAATATTGAATAGGTAGGTAGAGAATGAGCAGCTGTCTCTAGTCCCTGATTTTAGTGGGTTTGCTTCAAGTTTCTCTCCATTTAATTTGATATTGGCTACTGGTTTGCTGTATATTGCTTTTACTATGTTTAAGTATGGGCCTTGAATTCCTGATCTTTCCAAGACTTTTATCATGAAGGGATGTTGGATTTTGTCAAATGCTTCCTCAGCATCTAATGAGATGATCATATTTTTTTCTTTGAGTTTGTTCATATAGTGAATTATGTTGATGGGTTTCAGAATATTGAACCATCCCTGCATCCCTGGAATGAAGCCTACTTGATCATGATGGATGATCATTTTGATGTGTTTTTGGACTTGGTTTGCAAGAATTTTATTGAGTATTTTTGCATTGATATTCATGAGGGAAATTGGTCTGAAGTTTTCTTTCTTTGTTACGTCTTTGTGTGGTTTAGGTATAAGAGCAATTGTGGCTTCATAGAACAAATTGGGTGGCTTCATAGAACAAAATTTCTATTTTGTGAAATACTTTGAGGAATATTGGCATTAGGTCTTCTTTGAAGGTTTGATAAAACTCTGCACTAAACCCACCTGACCCTGGGCTTTTTTTGACTATTATGTGGTGGGAGGACTTTATTTTCTGGTCCAGTCTATTTGGAGTTCTATAGGCTTCTTGTATGTTCATGGACATCTCTTTAGGTTAGGGAAGTTTTCTTCTATATTTTTGTTGAAGATTTTTACTGGCCCTTTAAGTTGGAGGTCTTCACTCTCTTCTATACCTATTATCCTTAGGTTTGTCTTCTCATTGTGTCCTGAATTTCCTGGATGTTTTTGGTTAGGAGCTTTTTGCAATTTGGGTTTTCTTTGACTGTTGTGTCAATGTTTTCTATGGTATCTTCTGTACCTGAGATTCTCTCTTCTATCTCTTGTATTCTGTTGGCGATGTTTGCATCTATGGTTCCTGACTTCTTTCCTAGGATTTCTATCTCCAGAGTTGTCTCTCTCTGTGATTCCTTAACTGTTTCTACTTCCATTTTTAGGTCCCAGGTGGTTTTGGTCAGTTCCTTTACCTGTTTGTTTGTGCTTTCCTGCAATTCTTTAAGGATTTTTGTGTTTTCTCTTTAAGGGTTGAACCTGTTTACCTGAGTTCTCCTGTATTTCTTTAAGGGAGTTATTCATGCTCTTCTTAAATTTTTCTATCACCATCGTGAGATGTGATTTTAGATCCAAATATTGCTTTTCTGGTGTCTTGGAATATCTAGGCCTTGCTGTGGTGGGAGTACTAGGTTCTGATGAAGCCAAGTAGTCTTGGTTTCTGTTGGTAAGATTCTTGCATTTGCCTTTTGCCATCTGTTGATCTCTGGTGCTAGATGTTCTTGCTGTCTCGGGCTGGAGCTTGTTCCTCCTGTGGGTCTGTAAGCCTGTGTCAGCACTTCTGGGAGATCAGCTCTCCTCGGGTAAGACCTGTGTGCAGTGGGCTGTGGATCAGTCATCCCTCCTGAATCCTGGGGTCAGAACAAACCCTGGAGGCACTCCACTTGCAGGGAAGTGGCAGAGAGGGCTGTGGATCTGCAATACCTCCTCCTAAGTGAAGAGGGAGGTAGAAAGGTTCCAACTCTGGCTGCCCTGCTGCTTCTGAGGCCTGTGCCTCCTGGCTGGTCTCACCTTAGAAGGTCTCCGGAGAGAAAAATGGAGATCTCACCTCAGTCTCTGGGTTGGAGCACTCTCTCTGCTTGCCTGGATTGGCAGAGAGGGCTGTGGATCTACTGTACCTCCTAGAAGAAGAGGGAGGTAGAAAGGATCCACAGTAGATTTTTTTAAAGAAAATTCCCCAAATGTATATTTAAAACTGGATTTGCCCCTACGCTTAAAGTTAAGGGAACTTCTAGAAAAAGGAGGCAGAAAGAGAGTATAAGCCTGAACATCAAAATCAAAATCATGTCCTGACATTATCTCCTGGTCAATACAGAAAGCTGCACACCTAATTCATAACAACATGATTGCCTAAAGGTGACCTGCCCAAGACCAGCACTAGAAGTCTTCAAAGGTCACCCTCACAGTGACACATTTTCCCCAACCAGCCCATACCTATTCAACTAAGGACACACCTCCTAATAGTGTCACTCTCTGTTGGCCAAACATTCAAGCACATGAGTTTATGGTGGCCAAAACTATTCAAATCACTGCAAGGGCTGAGCCTAATGATTTATTCAATATATTGGCATTATAGTTAGCTTTGTGATAAAATACCATGACCAGGCTGGTGAGATGGCTCAGCAGATAATAGCACTGACTGCTATCCAGAAGGTCCTGAGTTCAAATCCCAGCAACCACATGGTAACTCACAATCATCCTTAATGAGATCTAACACTCTCTTTTAGTGTGTCTGAAGACAGCTACATTTAACATATGTACTTATATGTAACATTAGGTAAATCTTTAAAAAAACAAAAACCAACAAACAGAAAACAAAACCAAAAAAACACCATGACCATATAAGTTGGGAAGCTGGAGGTAAGCACTCTCTCAGAGGCCATGGAGGAAGGATGATCACTAGCTTTCTCCATATGGCTTACTCATTCTGAGTTCTTGTAGCAGGTAGAACCACCAATCCAGGACTGACACCATGCAAATAAGCTGAATCTTCCCATAACAATTATTAAGAATCATAGCTTCAATATTTTCAAGATAAGTTAAATATTATCAATACATAGTTTCAGGAAGACCAATACATCTCAAATACAATATAAAAAAGAGGATATACACTATTAGTGTTCTGTTCAGAAATTTTTCTCCTGTGCCCGTGTGATCGAGGCTCTTCCTCATGTTCTTTTCTATTTGTTTCAGTGTATCTGGTTTTATGTGGCGGTCCTTGATCCACTTGGAAGTGAGTTTTGACAAGAAGATAGGAATGGATCAATTTGCCTTCTTCTACATGCTAACCGCCAGTTGAGCCAGCACCATTTGTTGAAAATGCTCTCTTTTCCACTAGAGGCTTTTAGCTCCTTTGTCAAAGATCAAGTGGCCATAGTTGTGTGGGTTCATTTCTGGGTCTTCAGTTCTCTACCATTGACCTACCTGCCTGTCACTGTACCAATACCATGCAGTTTTTATCACAATTGCTCTGTAGTACAGCTTAAGATCTGGGATGGTGATTCTACCAGAGGTTCCTTTATTGTTGGAAACAACCCAGATGTCCCTCAACAGAGGAGTGGATACAGAAATTGTGGTACATCTACACAGTGAAGTACTACTCAGCTATTAAAAACAATGAATTTATGAAATTCTTGGGGAAATGGATGGACCTGGAGAATATCATCCTGAGTGAGGTAACCCAATCACAAAAGAACATACATGGAATGCACTCTCTGATAAGTGGATATTAGCCCAGAAGATCAGAATACACAAAGTACAATCCACAAACCACAAGAAACTCAAGAAGAAGGAAGACCAAAGTGTGGATACTTCATTCCTTCTTCCAAGGGGGAACAAATTACCCATGGAAGGAGTTGTAAAGACAAACTATGGAGCAGAGACTGAAGGAAGGACAATCCAGAGACTGCTCCACTTGAGAATTCTTCCCATATTCAAACATCAAATCCAGACACTATTGTGGATGCCAGCAAGGGCTGGCTGACAGAAGCCTGATATAGCTCTCTCCTGAGAGGCTCTGACAGTACCTAAATAATACAGAAGTAGAGGCCCACAGGCATCCATTGGACTGAATACAGGGTCTACAATGTAAGAGGTATAGAAAGGACCCAAGGAGATGAAGGGTTTGCAGCCCCTTAGGATGAATAACAATATGAATTAACTAGTACCCTCAGACCTCCTAGGGACTAAACCACCAACCAAAGAGTACACATGGTACTCCAGCAGCATATGTAGCAGAGGATGGCCAAGTCAGTCATCAATGGAAGGAAAGGCCCTTGTCCCCATGAAGGTTCAGTGACGGGGAATGCCAGGGCCAGGAAGTGGGAGAGTGTGGATTTGTCAATGGGGGAGGGGGAACAGAACAGGGTTTTTTTGGTTGTTGTTGTTTTCATTTCTGTTGTTTTATTTTTTTAAATTTTCTTTTTTTTTTTTCTTTTTTTTCCCAGAGGTGAAACTGGGAAAGGAGATAGCATATGACATGTAAAAAAAGGAAATATCTTAATAAAAGAGGATATACATTCATTACACTGTAGTAAAATAAGGAATAGTAACAATTTTTATATAGTCAACAGAAAATAAGGAGGACTTGAATTGAAGAATAATTAGTCAGAGAATTCTCAGCAGCCAGAGGAGGAAGTCAGGGGATATCTTCAACCGTCAATATGATCATGGACTGGCGAAAGGAGCAGTTACTTACTTCAAATCACATTTCCTGGGGCCTGGGAGTGTGGAGCCCTAGGGTTGAATGTCTGCCCACAAAGTTTGATACACGTGAGTTAGCCAAATGTATGCAGATATGTAAATAACACTAAGCCAAGCTGAGTTTGTAGAATATTAATATTATTAAGCACAACAATTGTGTTTGAATTTTTAAGGCTAATAGGAGAAGAAATTTTTCAGTTATTGTATTACTTTTAATTTTTCAGTTACAACATCTTAAATGAATATCATCTCTCTTACAATTTCATAAAAGTTTAATTCAGTCCAACATAATCAGAAGCATGCTAGCATAATCTAGCAATGAATGCTGAAGGACTATTTCAACAATGACAGGAGTGACAAAAACTAATGAGAATAGGGAGCGGTCTGAGGGCTGCTACCAATGTTGGTTCAGAAAGAATGTTACACAAATGTCTAAGGAGAACAATCCAGGAGGTGAGTACCCTGTGAAGTATTTTAAATGTAAGATAAGAGAACATTAAACTAAGAGGAACATGGAAAATAATAAACAGGCAAGCCTATCCTCTCCCTACTCATTCTCCTTCCTTTGTACTTTATTTTATAATCTCTGCCAGGTGACATATGTCAGGGAAACATACTGGTGAGATTATCACTGGGGCAGAAACTGTATTGGAGATGACAAGATGACGGAATTGGGTAACTTTAGAACTTCTGAACATTGGAGTAGCTCAGTTATCTTCACAGTTTTTTTATAAACACTGTTTAGAATATCTAAAACTTATTCCAAGTACTTGACACAAAAGCAAATAACCAAATAAAAAGATTAAGAACATCAAAGCCACTATCTCTTGTTTATCAGGGAAGTTCAAGAGATGCTCCCCCCTAAAAATAATGTACCTACTGCCAATACTCTTGTTTGACTGCCAGGAGTTGAAGGCATACAGATATATGCATTCATTCTGTTCATACAGATGCTGCCAGAAACAAACAAAATATAAGTATGCAATTTAATAAACAAATAAATTAGGATGAAAATACCACTAGATATATTAAAAACTATTCAAATTTCAGGTAAATGGATGACACTAGAACATAATATATTAAGATACATAACCCAGACCCAGAAGGGAAAACATCATATATCCTCTTATTTGTGTACCTTAGCTCTGAACCTATAGACTTGATTATAAAGCCTAGAGTAACCGCAGAAACCAGGAAAGTTAAAAAGAAACCAAGTTGGAAGGAGAGTTAGAGGGCTGCATGGCAAGACATTGGTGAAGGAGAAATGGGGGGACTTTAACTGGGGAGGGATAAAAGAGGGCAATAGAGATGCAAAAGGAGAAAGGAGGGATAAATGACACGATGGATGCTTGAAAAGACATTAATTAAAAGTCATTCCTTATACTCAAATAAATTTACTTGTAACATACATAAATGTATGAGAATAGCCATATGTATGTATTCTACATACATATACTATATGTATACTATATATATTGTGCATTATATATCTATATAATACATAAAACACATATTTTATATATGTAATATTTATTATATATAATATAACATAGCCTAATATAATATAGTATATTATAGTAAT